>NC_084595.1:40174764-40474764 GCF_033807715.1 Cololabis saira | reverse complement strand
GCCGCTGTCCATTCCCAACCCAAAGATATTTCAGGCGGGTTGGTATTTACTCATGATTTGTTACAAATCCGTCTCTGTAAAAGGCTGGCCCTTTTAAGAAAAACAATAACAGGCAGAGGATCTCCTGTTTGTCAGCAAATGGGTGAGAAAATCATTGAAATGTTGATTGAAAAAGGCTTTCAAAAAACTTGGATATTTCCTTATCTACTGTGCATCAAATCACTGAATAAATGTAAGATATGTGGAGGATTTTCAGTGGGGAGTATGCTGATACCTGTGATCTCAGATCCCTCTGATATTATTGCCAGAACCGTCACACATAAATGGCTAAAATAGTCACATGGACAAAGGATTACCGTGGGAGCTCTTTGCCTAACACTCTTATATTCACAAGCGACCTTGACGTCTTCTTGTTAACCCTGTAAAGTTTTGTGTTAACCTTGTTCAGAGACACCGTCAACATCTCTGGGCTCTGAGGCTTCTGTGATTAAGATAACAATGTCCTTATTTGCCCCCAGAAGCAGTAAAAGACATTGACTAAATGGACAGGACAAGAAGGACGAAACGGTGTAAATTTGTGATCAAATAAAACAGTATTCCAGATTCTTTTGGAAGAAATGGCCATGAATTTTCTTTTATTCTCAATTACTGAAGACCATTTGTTAAGAAAGATTAATTTAACAATTACCATGTAACAGAAACATTCTGCCACTTTGCCGTCTGTCATTCTTGAAGTGAAGCAGGTCCATCACTCATCTCTCTCAGCGGGGTGTGTGCATGTATTAGCAGGAAAGTGCTAATGGACAAAGGTGTGATTAACACCACACCACATGGTCTGATGGTGGGAGCCACACTGCTAACTGTGCTGCGCTGTGTGTGTGTGTGTGTGTGTGTGTGTGTGTGTGTGTGTGTGTGTGTGTGTGTGTGTGTGTGTGTGTGTGTGTGTGTGTGTGTGTGTGTCACTGTGAGTGATTGTGTGCTACTCAAGCTGTGACCAGGACGCCAGACATCTCACAGTGAAAACAGACTCTGCTGAGAAAAGTCCTTGACCTGGAAAGCTTCTTTTATATCCCAAACTTGCAAAGATTAAAAAAAAAAATCAAAAAAATAAATCTGAGAATCCTCTTCACAGCTCCACTAATCAATACTAGTGCGGGATTATTTCTCATGCACTGATGTTTGTCTAATTTGTCTAATGGTTTATTTTTATAACACAGCCTAATTTATGTCAATGTTCAAATGTATTGCTGGACATTTTGGTCCAGTGGAGAAAAAGCAAACTGAAAAGGTTCAGTAACAGTAAAAATAGACATTTTGATTTTTATAACCCCAGTTTGATAAAGATGAGTCATTTTTAAGCTACAATGTCAACACAGAGGGTGAAATGTTTTTTCATCTTTTCAGTTTCCAGATTGTTTTATATTGTTCAGTTTTACATGAGTTTCTTTGTATCTTCGAACCTTTTTAACTAACTTCACTAGGTATTTAGTGCTGCTATGCTCACAGCGGAGGCCTGATGTGTGTGGCTTTTCTAATGACTAAAATGTTATTACTTTACTTGACTGGAACCGTGCTGTTTGACTAAAGTAACAGTGAATTGATGCACCAAAAGACCAGCACAAAGTGGAGAAAAAATAGTTTTGCACCTCCGTCAAGGCTCACAGGTCTCGCTTGAAATTTTTGTTAAAAATTAGATTATTGAAATTAAATATTGTAAACAATTACAACCAGCCACCCAATAGTTTGACACAGTTTTTACACAGTTCCTCTCTGATAAATTACGACTTTATGTGGTACATTTGATGCCTCTGATATTGAGAAGGCTGGCTGCGAGTTACCGGGCAAAGCAAAGCAGCTGCACCCACAACAACAAAAAATAGCAGATTCCCCCACTGCCTCAACCATTTCTCCACCAGACAAAGTGTTCTCATGTAAGATTGAGCGGTTGCATGTTAAAAATCATGTTTTCTCACATTTTGCCCCTCTACTGGTGCACTGTATGCACAATTTGATTCAGAGCCATTTCTTCTTGTTTATGCGGACTGTGCTAATGCCTTGGGCCCCACAAGTCACTAGAGAGGGTCACAAAACTTAATGTTCTGCTTCACCTGAAGAGAATTAAAGTTATCGGTTTGCAGGGAAGTCTGTGATGTTTGGCAGTTTTGTTTAATTGGAGGCGTTTCCATTAAAGGTTTTTCTTTACAATGTCTGGGTTTTGTGCTAATCTTGGAGTAATGGAAACTACGACAACGGATAAACTTATTTTTAAGAGGAAAGTAAGTCATTGTTGCTGTTGGTTTTAATTCCAGCCAACAAACAAACAGGAGAATTATAGACGACCAAAACTGACACAATTAAAAATAAAAGCAGAAATATACATATTTTGTTTTTCCTTTTCCTTATATGTGCATTTTCGCCAAAGAGAAATGAATTCCTTGTTTTTACATTCCCTCGTCAACTCTTTTTACTTTACCTCATGCATTTCTGCCTCATTATGCAAATGAGGAGGGCTGCCCTTCTTGGTCCAGCTCCTCCCTTATTGGTCAATAAACAGGAAGAAGCAGGATCGGGACAAAATTAAGAGTATTGCGCGACCAGCGATGAGACACTGGGATAAACACACATACCCTCACATTCGTTGAAGTGTAGTATAATGCTCATCTCATGCCTTATTGTTTACACAATCATCCCTCTCTGAAGACTGAATATTGTCCAATGGGTGAATTTGTAAAATTATCTATTAATGATATGTGGTGTAGGTGTAGTCACAGGAAGATAATAAAGTAAACAATATTCATATTAACTATAAATCTGGACATTTTTACTATTAGTTTTAGTCTTTAGTTTGGGCAATAGTCTTAATTTTGGCTCGATCCTGCTCCTTCCTGTTCACTAAAGGAAAATTACATTCACATTTCATAACTTTCAAAGTGAAAACAATTTCATGCAAATGAAATGCTACTTATTAAACAAATTATAAGTAACCTCAGAACATTCAATTCAATTCATATCATAATACAAAAAATACTTTATTAATCCCTGAAAGGAATACTAAGGGATCTTGACACATAATGACCAGTTAAATATGGTCACAAAATAAAACATTTGAAGATCTGTAGCCTTGGTTGTAAAACTGAGGGACGAGAAGTCAAAACAGTAGTTTAGCCAAAGATCCTCTATACAGAAGATAGCGCATTACCGTTACTGCCAATGGTATGAAATGGTATACACTTCCTGTCTCCTAAGTGGGCGTGGTCGCCCCTCTGACCTCACTTCCTGTCTCCTAAGTGGGCGTGGTCGCCCCTCTCCCCACATCGTTTTGGAACATACAACACTAGATACAGTACAACTTTCTTCCAAAAAGACTTAAATAATAAAAATAACAGTATTATTAAGCAAATAAGCAACTTTTATTTTAGTTTTAAACTTCATTTTATCCGATGGGAAAACGATGAGAGCCAAATCTGGCGAGAGTGTGTTGCTCAGAAAGAGACAGGTCTCAAACAAAGTTCATTTTCTCCTAATCTGTCGGTCTGAAAATTGCCATTTTGGTGTCAGAATGTTCAGAAAGTATGTGGCTTTTGAAAAATGGGACCCATATTTACTTAGGTTACTATGGGGCGAAGGAATTGGTAATAATCTGTGCTCACGTTCACTTTTCCCATAGGACTCAATAGACTCAGGACCTACCGTATTTTCGCGACCATAAGGCGCAACTTTTTTTTTTTTTTTTTGTTTAAATGTGCCGGGCGCCTTAAGAAACGGTGCGCCGTGTCTATTACCTGAATTACGGTAATGTAAGGCCGGCCACCATGTGAATGGTAAAAAGAGAAGGGGGCGGGTGAAGCCCCCGTGAGTTGCGACGTGAATGAGACTCCACTGAGCTGATTAATGCGAAACATGATGATGAAAACGTTTAAGGATTTGCTTGATGTGTAAAGTGAAATAAAATACAATCAAACTAAGTTTTGCTTCCGCTCTATTTAAATAAGCACACTTGTTCTGCAGCACGCGTGTGTTTTGCATGTCGGGAACCGAGGAAGCACCTGCCGTGGGTTTGCGGGTCCGATCGCCGGTTCCCCGGGGCAGATCCAGCTGAAATTCCGGTGCTCTTTCCCCGGGAGCCCCTACAACAGTGCAGGCGGGCTCCTCCGGTCACGGCTGGTCGGAACCGTCCACATTCCCCGGTTAAAGCAGCGGCTGGAGCAGCGCGGTGATGGGCGCTGCTGCAGCCGACTTCCTGGTTCCCCAAGCGGGGTCCGATGACCTGGTTCCCGGCCGCTTTGCGAGCAGAGATTTCAGGGATCTGTCCCAGGTCGGATCAACTTCACCCTGCGAGATTTTCAGGCAAATCTGTCGGTTTGATCTCCGGTAACCAAGATGCAGAGGAGCCGCCAGGCTTCCGCCGCGGGTTTGCCGGGCCAGGGCGCACCATCCCCGGGGCAGATCCGGCCGAAATGCCGCTGGTCTTTCCCCGGGAGCCCCTGCTCCCATACAGGTGGGTGGCTTCGGTGTCGGCTGGTCCGAACAGGTCACATTCCCGGTTAAAGCCGCTGTGACGCGCGCTGCTGCAACCCGACTTCCAGGTTCCCGAAGCTGGATCAGATCAAATTCTCCTGGTTCCCACCCGCTTTAGGAGCAGGGATTTCAGGGGTCTGTCCCAGGTCGGATCAACTTCACCCTGCGAGATTTTCAGGCAAATCTGTCGGTTTGATCTCCGGTAACCAAGATGCAGAGGATGCGCTCAGGAGCCGCCAGGCTTCCGCCGCGGGTTTGCCGGGCCAGGGCGCACCATCCCCGGGGCAGATCCGGGCGAAATGCCGCTGGTCTTTCCCCCGGAGCCCCTGCTCCCATACAGGTGGGTGGCTTCGGTCCCAGCCGGTCCGAACAGGTCACATTCCCGGTTAAAGCCGCTGTGACGCGCGCTGCTCCACCCCGCTGGGGAGAGACAGGCTCTGCGCGGTGGAGGATCCGCACAACGGGGTATGAAAAGTTTATTTACTGTTGTGCAGAAAGTGACTGACACCGAGGAAATTCGGACTGGCGCAGCTGAATTAGTGGAGCTCTTTAATGCAGAAACAGAGGTTTTGCTCCCGCTCTATTTTTTAAATAAGCGCTTGTGTGCTTGTGTATGCGTTCTGCATGTGTGTGCGTTCTGCATGTGTGTGCGTTCTGCAGCGGGTGTGTGTGTTTTCCGGCCGGCGTGTTTTGCGACACGCGTGTGTGCAGCTCTGCTCTGTAGACTGCGCCTTTTGGGTCGGTGCGCCATATGTATGTTTTAAATCTAAAAATGACACACAAAAATGAGGGTGCGCCTTTCCACACGGTGCGCCGAATGGTCGCGAAAATACGGTACTTCCGGTCTCCTAAAGGGGCGTGGCAGTCACGTGACACAGATACAGGAAACACAACCGTAGTGGGCTGTCTCGTTTATTGAACGTCTCTGGTTTAACTGATAACTGTCAAATGGAATAAACATTTGTTTTCATTACCTTTGTTTTTCGTTGAATCTTAAAAAGTGTTCTTCTGTTCCAGGAAGATATGTGTCTGCAGGAATGTACTGGTATCTATGAGTGCTTTCCTGTCAGTTTTTAGCTGGGTGGGTTGCCATGGAACTCAGTGGAGCCTTGTAGGGAGTCCCAGCAATCGTCATAAATCCGCCCTTTCGTGTCCTCGGTGATGGTCACGGGCTGGGTCTCGTTTGGTCGAATGTCCATTAAAATCTTCAAGTGTCACGGGACATTTCCCAGACCCCAGGTACGCTACAGTTGATACTGTAGCTTCAGCGTGTATGTTTCAACTGGAGAACAAATTTTAACAAATTACCAGGCCGATTTAATTAGCTCATATCTATTTGATGAACACTGCAGTACAGTAGTTAACAAAAAGGGAAAAAAAAATTCAAAGAAAGAGACAAAAGAGGCTCTCAGCGCATAAATCTTTCACTAAGGAATCTGTCACTAAGACAGTTTGTACAGCATCTGTCCTCATATGCGCAGTCTCTATGAATTTTCATTAAATTTAGCTCATTGATTTTTGCCTAATCTTACAAACACACGGTTAAATGAGAGTGAGCTACTGTTTAGTGAAAAAATAAAGCAACTGAGGATCAAAATGGACCAGAACAAGTCAGCACAGTTTATATCCACTCATATGGGTTCTCTTTATTTCTTTTTAGGAACACATAGTTTAGTATTAGTTGGCTGTTCTGGACATTTTTAGCTCATTAAAAACAGGAACTAATATTTTAACCAACATCTGCAGCAACTGTCTGTCACAAGCGTGATAAATAATTATCCCATTAAAATGAAAAAATAGAATAAATAAAGCACAGGTGTGATCAAATTTCTGCAGACAACAGTAAATTGGGTGACTTGAGACTAATGACTGATGAGACTAATGAAAACATGAGAAAAGGGCACATTTTTAAAAGTTACTCCCTCTGCCTAGGTCACATCAGTTTAAAGCACTGAAGGCTCCAAACTCATTAAGCCTGTGGAAAGTTCTTCCACTGAGGCAGAAAGACATGCGAGAAGACATAAAACAGTTGGGTAAACACAACTTTGAATCTCTCTCGCTGTATAACCAAGTGTCAGTTTCCCTCCATCATCATAACTACTTACTAATTCACCCATTTTTTCCCCTCCACTTCCTTTAGCAATGTGCAACCCGCAAATGATTAGTTCATTTACAACTTTCACGAATGAGGTCATTAGGAGCATTGTGAGTGATGTCATGTTATCTCGGCGCCACTAAATGCCAAGATCTGGTGAATTGCTGCCTGAATCCGGACATTAAGTTGCATTTGATGGCCAGGGCTGCTGAAGAGGCAATGATTCGTTTGTCTCTCATTTACTGGTCAAAGCACTGAACTGGTGATTAAGCCATTGGATGATGTGAAAAAGAAACAACAACAACAAAAAACAAGTTCCTCACAGGTGTAAAGTTTCTTGCTCCATCAGAATTACTATGTTTTTTACATATTTTTTTGTTTAGTCACTACTCATGGAAATAATGTCCCACATCCTGGATCAAATCAGAGTACACTATCAGTCATTCACTGAACTGCAAAACCATGGTGACAGGTAGGAGATAGATGCTCACTAAGGCATGAACCCGAAACTTACAAGTGCAATCTAAACTTTAGGGGTTCGGTATGACAGATCACAGGTGATAAAGAGTTTATCATTAAAGCAGCACGACTGTAATTTCGGATCCCAAGTTCAATCACACGTTGCATCCCAAATGTGTAACGTAGTCGCATTAACACAAGTCGTCTCAGTTCCAGATAACATTAAAGATGTTTTTTCCAAGTTCTGTGACACTTTGGTGCAAAACAGAATTATTAATGCCACTTATAATGGTATCTATATTTCAGATCCAAGTGAATAATCAGACACTGCAGTAATGAGATAAGAAAATGATTTTATTTAATTAATTTTTTTGGGTGGGTTATATTAAGCATTCAGTTCAAAGTGGAACTCTCGGAAAACTGAGCAGAAATGAACTGAATAACCAAAAGAAAGACGATTAGTGGAGCTGGTTGTTGGCAGGGAGAGTTGACATACTTCTTTAATGTAACCTGTATTGCAGAAAGGATAAATCTTCAGCGTAAATGTGTAGTTTCAATGTCTTGTTTCCCATCATACGCTTTATAAACAAAAATGGGATTTTGTGTGATAAAGGCTGGGAGAGGTTTAAATGCATATGTATAACAAATAGATTTTAGCGGGCCATGAAACATAGCATTCTCTGAGATGAACCCCGATTACCTCTGTCAGGTTAAACTTAGTCATTATCTGCACTTTCAAGATCCAAAGGACTGTCATTTTACACAGGTCTCTCTTAAAGCTTTTATCAAAATTTGACTAAATGACAATGATTTGAATAAAAAGCCAGTAAAGAAGATAGCGAACAGGCAGTGACTTGACTTATTGAGTTCCTGACTTCGAAACAATGAGTTTTCTTAAGTGTGTTCTTCTTTGTACCCGTGTTCTTGTTGCATGTGAAGCATTGTTTAAGTTCATATCCATGTAGCCTAGTACAGTCAGCAGTCCTGGATGTGTGTTTGCTCCACCGGTTTTATCAAAGATGCATTAACCGAAGACCCGTGTAGACTTGAGACGCCAAAATATCTCTAAGAATGCATTTTACATCAATTAGAGCAGGTCAATTCTCAGTCAACAAGCTCCTAAAGGCAATTTTACAAATGGATACACTGACATAGTTAGGTGTGCCGCTTTTGTTTGAATAAGTTTAGCAGTAATTTAGTTGTATATGTTTAATAATTAACAGTAACTAGAACTTTATGCAGATTCAATATGTTTCAATGTAATGATATATATTATATACTCATGAAAGACATGCAATTGTTACCAGATCTAATGATGCTAAATGGAGCAGATATTCAACATATGTTTAATTCATGTTGTACATGCTACTTTAAATTATGCTTGAGAGAGAAATAGAGTGAAAGGAAGAGGAGCTAATATGCTATCAAAATGCATGAGGCTTCCAAACTCCCAGTCAGTCTTTTAGTCACACAGCATCCGCTGTAATAATACACTTCAGCATGGGAGAGGAGGACGGTGTGCGTGCATGTGTGTGTATGTGCTTGTTAAGTATGCATGGCTGTGTGTGACTGAGAAAGTCTGGTGTGTTCCTGAAAATATCCATTTGTGCTCATATCCAAGTTGGAAGGCTGGTTCCCATCTAGTGGTTTGTTATGATGTCTCCACGTAACAGCCAGCTTAGTCTGACAAGGAAACGTGTGATGGGTAGATTGGTCCACATGTTCGGAATGTAGTTGATTCAAAATCCATGAGCAGAAGTCATTACATGTGTGTTCGGATTGTTTCGTCCACAGAAAAACACTCAACAATCCTTGAATGTCAAGACATCCAAGTGATATCCATGTATATCTTCCGAACCTGACTAACCCTAACCCTAATATTTGTATCCTCTAAACTGCCTCACTGTTCGTGGACAGACTGAGGTTCAACCTAGTTGGGATGGATGTACTGAAACATCGGCTGGTAAATGTTAGAAACTCCTTCCTTTTCCAGGAACTGCCCACATACTCTCAACACATGAGTGTTGGACATCATCGTGCACAAGGAGATCGTCTTCACCAGCTTAGGCTCTGATGATGGGTCCAAGGATTTCCTCCCGATACTTAATGGCAGACAGGGTAGCATTGTCTAGTCTGTAGAGGTATGGATATGCCTCCCCAGACCATCAGGGACCTACCACCAAACTGGTCATGCTGAACGATGTTCCAAGCAGCAAAATGTTGTCCATCGGTTCTCTAGACCCCTTTCACTTCTGTCCTACAGTATGTGCTCAGGGTGAACCCCCTCTCGTCTGTGAAAACCGCAGGGCAGATGGCTGCCGATTTTGGTGCTCTATGTCAAATGCCAATCGAGCTCCATGGTACCGGGCAGTGAGCATATGATACCAGTCCCAATGGGTTATGGGCCATCAAGGGCCCTGCCCAGCTCTCCAAGAGTAACTACTTATCTCCTGGAATCCCTTCCAAGCTCTTGAGACTGTGCTGTGAGACACAGCAAATGGTGCAATGGCACCATGTGTCATCCAGGAGGAGTTTGACTTCCTGTGCATCGCTGTAGGGTCCAGGTATTGCCTGTTTTGGGGGTGTCAATGTTGCCCCCTCTGTTCTTAATTTCATCAACAGCCGAGCAGCTGAAACTGATTATCAAGCCCCTCTGCTGCCTATTCTCTGATTAAAAAGTGTCCCTTTGATTTTTCGGAGTATTGTTTATTCATTCTAGCCCTTGCCACTTGTTTTTAGCTGCTAACTCTCATCATTAGTGAGTGAAAGCAAAATGAAAAGGTGACTGGACTAATGTGACTGCTTAGACATTTGCAGACCATCTACCCCTCCTCTTCCCTACAAGCATCCAAATGGACTGTATCAAATGTGTACCTTGATGGTTTAGAAGCTGTGTTTCTGTACTTAGAGATTAATAGGAGATCATTGAACACATTTTGAGCCTTTTTTTTAAATATTTTGTGCTGTAGACCAACACATCTATAACACTTCTGATCTTATTATCAGGTTATACGAATCGGGTGGTTATACAGTCAGGTCCAGAAGTACATGGACAATGATGGAGGTTTTATGATTTCACCTTTATATAAAACCACCACGAAACATTTGAAATAAAACTTTTAGCTGAAATTAGCTGCAGCACGTTTAAGAGAAGAATGAAGACAGTGTTTTAAGTATCCTTTTCATTTTGTTACTTTGTGATTATTCTTCCACGTCAGCCAGTATGGGCCATGTCTGACCATGGTCCTACCAATTTATTCAGTTTTTTTCTTTCTTCAGATAGTTTTTTTTTTTCATTTTGCTGTGATCTGTTGCTACATAAATAAAATTGAATGTCTGCCTGGGGCTTCTGTGAAATTCTTACATCTCTTTACTTTTGAAAAATAAACTGTCAACTGCTTCTGTAAAATGCTAACATAAATCTGAGAAAGGAATGGACAGATTGGCTCATGCAGGCGTCAACATGTGTTTTGCAGCAGGAGATACACACTTGTCAGATCAACAGGACACCCTGAAATGCTGTTGACACCCCCAAACTGCCCAGAACAACCGAAACACACAGGATTACATCATTGTATGGGTGCCTTGCTCCCATGGGATGGGAGATAGTTCAGCATACTGTCCCTGTGTTCTCATTCATGCTTCAGGCATCAGACTTTTTTCTCATGTAATTATTCTGGTGTACTTTGTTAAGAGCACATCTGAAACCCCAGTTTCAAATAAGCTGTGAAGCTGTGTAAAATGAAAATAAAAACATAATGCAATGGTTAGCAAATCTCAAACTCATCTTTTCCCCCTAACAGAACAGACACAACATATCAGTTGTTGAATCTGAGACATTCTTACATTCCATGAACAATATTTTGAATTTGATGGCACAGCCGCAGTTCGAAAATGTCTGGAAAATTAATTGGCACAAATCGAAACACAACTGGAGGAGCATTTGACAACTAATTAGGTTAACTGGCAACAAATCAGTAACAGGGCTGGGAATAAAAGTTATATTTACTCGCCCTGTCAAATGCAAAGATGCGAAAAAGTTCACCAATTTGTGACAAAAAAAGAATGTATGAATGTGATCAAATTGTGAAGACTTTGAAGATTCCAACAACAGTTTATAATATCACCAAAACATTCAGAAGACCAGGAGGAATCTTGCATGCATGAGGGACAAGGCTGAAAGTCAAACCTGGACACTCGTGATCCTTCAGGCAGCACTGTGTTAAAAATGGGCATGATTCTCTGCTGGAAATCGCTGCATGGGCTCAGGAAAACAGCTCGCCGTACATCCACAAATGCAGCTTACGCTCCATCATGCAAAGAAGAAACTACATGTGAACATCAAACAGAAAAGCCACACTTTTTGTCTGAACCAAAGGTCATTTAAATGGTCTGAGGCAAAGTGGAGAACTTTTCTGTAGTCAGATGAATCAAAAGTCCTTTTGGAACCCATGGACACGGTTGCCCTGACGACTACAGAGCAGAGGGACCATCCAGCTTTTGTCGGTTCAAAAGCCTGTATCTCTGATGTCATAGGGTTGGATCAGTGCCTATGGTGTAGAGACAGTTTACAAATCAATGCTGTAAAGTACATAGAGGTTTCAGAGCAACATATGGTCCCGTCCACGTTACGTCTCTTTCAGGGAAAGCCTTGCATATTTCAGCAAGACAATTCTAAACCACATACTGCATCTATCACAACAAGTGGCTCTGCAGGAGAAGAGTCCGGGTGCGGGACTGGCCTCCCTGCAGTCCAGACCTTTCACCACTAGAAAACATTTGGGGCTAGTTGGAATGAAAAATCCAGCAGCGCAGACCCAGGACTTTTGAGCAGCTACAATCCTGCATTAGACAGAAATGGGACAAATATGTATTTCCTAAAGGTCCAGAAACTGGTCTCCCCACTCCCCAAACATTCTAATATTTTCCATGAAATAACAAAATGTCTCAGTCTTTAGCATCGATACGTTGTTCTGAATTTATTTACTTTATTTTAAAGGAGCTTGAGGCAGGATTGAGGCAGGATTTATGAAAAAAATTCGTATACGTTTTAAGTTTTCTAGTAATAATGTCAGATGAAGCGTTCCAAACCAAAAAGAATGAGCCCTCTAACGTATCTCTCCATTGCCTTGAACAGGCTGTGTGCTGCAAAATGTGCTGCAATTCGGGCCCAAATTTCCCGCGCTGTCCTGCGGATGTGACGTCACATGACGCTGCATGCACGTTCTCCCCGTTCTCCCGTGCCGGCTTCACTGTTGGCTGCAGTACCCCCAACGGCCGTCGTGGTGAAGGGTGGCGCTAGAGAGTCTCATTTCTTAAAAGGAGCCTCATGCTCCTTTAAACAGCATACAAATGTTTTGGCCGTGAGGTTGGATAAACTTCAACTAAGAAACAAAACTGAAGAGAAATGCTAGAAGTTTTTACCCACTGCATTTAAGTTCCCCTGACTGGCTGGATGGTTCAGTAACTCGATGGATTTAAACTGAAGTGAAGTGAAAGGAAAAACGACATTTTCGTAATCCTCACTAATGATGAGGGTTTGCTATTGATCAAAGGAACTGATAAAACAAAGAATAAAAACATGTGATTTTCTCCTGGCACAGAGAATTATTTAAGTTTTTTGATGCAGGAATGAGGCACTGTCCTTATTGCAGCAATGTTGCAGAAGACAAAGCTTCTTATTGAAAACAGTGGTGTTTCATCAGCATATTGTGCACCATGATACACACAGTAAACTAAGCTGAGGGTGTACACTGAGTTTGGGAGTGGAAATTACAACGTTGCTGAAATTCAAACTTCATTTATATCAATTGGCAGTTTGGATTTCGTCCTTTCCCCATATTTCAAACAGATCATGAACTCATATTGTGGTTTGTTTAGGTTTTAATCACCTTTTCCGGTGGGTGAAAGTGGTATATTAACATTTAATGGTGTCACCAATAATGGAAGCAACAAGATAAATGTACAGATGCTTTTTATCATGCTCAAGTTCATCACTCAGCACTGATGAGAGAGTGGCACTGAAGAGAAGTGAAATTAAACATTTAAGTGTTCCCAGGAGTCCTTGTAGTTTAGGCAACTTGCATGTTATTAAATAAACATACATCTCAAATCATACATAAATGCATCTCATCTTGTATGAACAAGATGAGATACATTTTTAAAGGGCCATAATAACAGAGCGGCCCTCCGCCGTTCCAATGACACGGACTTCCCTGAAAACATCATGAAATTTGACTCGGGTGGTCTTCCCGAGCCCGACATAATGCTAGTTAACCATGGCTAAAATGGAAAACCACTTAAGAGGGTACTATTCAGAAGAAATCATCTGTCTTTCATAAACGCTCTACATGCATCCTTGGCACGCAGTGTCCTACTTTATCATTATTTGCTTTTACAGTTCATACACTGAGTAAAGACAAGCTTCTTAAGGCTGTCCGGTGCGTTTCCAGGCTTAGACTTTGTGCCATTCATGTGTGTAATTCCAAGCTTACAGGAAGTGTTCGGAGCGTTGAAGAGACCAAAACCCTCTCTGTGTTCAGGGACCTCCGGATTAACACGTTATGCACCGAGTACGAATGTGAATAATAACAAAAAAAGATTAACTCTGCGCTTTGGCAAGACACACATGAGAGAGAGGGTGAGAGAGCGAGACAGAGAGGATGTTTATTCGCATCACAAAAAATAGTATGTTAACAATATTTTAGAGTCCTCAAAATTCTTGAATCATGTTTTCAGGGGAGCTTACTGCTGCGTTATTGAGGGAGGGAAAAGACTTCAGTGGTAGTTGGCTTGTCTGCTTTGTTCATCTTTGTGCAACTCCAAATTAAAAGCATGTAAAACATGTAAAAGGTAGGGATGCCCCGATACCATTTTTTTTCACACTGAGTACAAGTACGAGTATTTTAATTTGTGTACTTGCCGATACCGAGTACCAATCCGATACTTCTACCACAAAAATAACTAGGCTAAAAATGCAATGAAAATGCAATGAATTGGAAGACAGGTTTTATTTGCAACAGATAAATTCAATAAAAATAAATAAAATGAGTAGAATAACTATTTTAAACAAAAAATAATCTTTCTGTGTAAATAAAAAGTTTCCACACTGGCACTGTCTTCACATTTAAGAAAATATCAAACATATAACATATCAATGAAACATCATATCGCGGCTCGAGTGCGTTGAGAAGACGGTGAAATCCTTCGTCTTCTCCAACTGACAGTGGCTGTTCATCCAGCGCTATATAACGGCTTAGAGCCTCCATTATTTTAACTTGTCTCTTGCCTTTGTCTGTCACTTTTGCAGAACCTGAGCTAATGTTGCTGTTGTGTTCTTGCAGTAGCATTAGCAAACTCCGTATACTCAGGTTTATGATGCACCTGGAGATGTTTAATCAAGTTGCTGGTATTAAACGATGTATTCTCCTTTCCTCCTCTTGTCACCTTAGCAACAAGTAGCTTGCAGTCTGTCTTGCTTCTCTCGTTGTCCCTTATTTTGAAATATGTCTGCTGATGTCCCGCTGCATTAATTGGCGCTATCTTGCCTGAAACGGCGCTGCCAGTCTCACTCATGTATCACTCTCTTCTCATCACCACACTGACTGCAGCTCAACGTCTCCCCCTAGAGTCACTAATCAGTAACTACAACAACAATGAAGTGGGATCGGTGCGTGGTATCGGAGCATTTTTGCAAGTACGAGTATATGAGAGCAGTATCGGCCCCGATACCGATACCAGTATCGGTATCGGGACATCCCTAGTAAAAGGTATTGAACCTGGATGATTGGGACTTCACGTCCCAGTACAGGATGGTAAGCAAAGTGCAGTGGGCCCTGAAAGGTACTCGCTTGCTTACTAAGATGCACCAGTACCATGTGTCCAGGATTTTCATGAGGTCTCATTTGGACAATCTGTAGTCAATGAGGACATTTGGATAAGATTTATTTATTTTTTTAAGTCCTGGAAGCAGGCAGGGTATCTTCCACAGTTCACGTAGCTGTTCACCCAGGCTTTCAGAACTCCAGTGCCAGCACCATCTGGACCTGCAGCCTTGTTCTGTGTCAGTCTCCCCGGCTGCATCTTTATCTGACCACTGAACACAAACAGAAGCAGGAGGGAGAGAGGGTCTCGCTGTGTTTCCTGATGTGAGGGAGATGATATGATGGGGCGACGTTAAGATCCATGACGGAAGCGCAGAATGAGATTGCAGGGGTTTGACAGGGATGCTGTGTATCCAGGGAGGCTGGTTTGTGCGGCCGAAGGCAGGAGAGGATAATGCTGAGTCATCCCGAGCTGTTTCTATTGAAAAACATGTTCAGCTTTTAGACTGATCATAGGGTAGAGGTGAAAAACATTCAGTCAATCCATCACTTCATCTCAATCTCATGTGAGTTGCTGAAAGTAGCCTGAAGGAAAGTGGACGAAGGTTTCAACGAGCCGCAGTCGTCAGACCTGACTGGATATATATGTGAGCGACACACATATTTCATCTGCATTTGAAACATTTACAATAATGTTTAGAATTTACAAATGTACAATATGATTTACAATTAAAAGATGTTTATCTTCTGAAATACTTCTAGTTTCACCTGGGGCTGAGAAATTAAAGGAGACCTATTATGAAAAACACGTTATATGCTTTAACATTTATAAAGGGGTCTCCCCTCAGCCTGCCAACTCAGAGAAGGAGGAAAGCAACCAAATCCTGCAGTGTCTGTACAGCCGCCCGGATGAGCCGTCCAGTGTGATGTGGCTCTACGAGCCGTTCAGATTCGGCGCATTTTCGTTATGTAACCAAAATGCAAACCACGCCCACAACTATAAAACCGTGTAACTGCATGCGAGCGTCCAACTATCGCAGCACTGCGTGACATCGGACGCTCTCTGTCCATCTCCCTCCAGCAGCTGCCACTTTATTGAGGTTTTTGTAGTGAAACGATGAGGTATCATAGAGATAACTTCTCATTTCAACTAACTGGATCAGCTGTTCCTCATCCGTGACGTACAGCGCTTTCAACCGGCTTTCAACGCGAGCGGCAGGAAGAAAATAGAAGCAGGACGTCTGACAAATGTTCAGCTCAAAACGTTGAGCAGTGTCGCTGCGGCCAGTTAGGACAGTCCAATAGAAAATAAAGCAATGGAATTGATTTTGTCGCTGACGCTCGCATGCATGACACGGTGTAAAGGCTGATTTATGGTTCCGCGTTACACCAACGTGTAGCCTACGGCGTAGGGTCTGCGTCGATTTAACGCAGAACCATAATTCAGGCTTAACTCCGCCGGCCGGAGCTTCCGCCATTTTTTCATAGCGGTGTATTCAGGCAGCCAATCAGCACAGAGCCTCATTATCATAGCCCCGCCCACTCAGAATCCCTCATAGATAATGAGGTTAGAAACGGTAAAGATAAAGACATGGCCCAGAGGCTGAATTTCTAATTTATATAGAAAAAACAATCAAAAGCTTGTTTTTAAGACATTCAAGGCCTGTTTAGAATAAACATTAAATGCCATAATATGTCCCCTTTAAATCTTTTGTTGGTTTTCCAGAATAAAAAAGAAATTAGATTTTTCAATAAAGATTTCGGATCTTCAAAGAATTTCCCTCAGCATATTCAAAATTATGATTTTGTTCAACTATTTGGGTTTATTTACTTGTGTCAACTAAACCTGGAGATGTAACCAAGTTTAACTGAAACTTTAGTTTAACACTTCATGTAGTTTTAAAGTAGTGACTCAAACGGCCCCAAAAAATTATAAAAATGCTCACATTACGACTTGCAATGTAATGAAATCACATAGTTGAGGTTTGTGCTGAACATCATGAGATTACCGGTTGCTACTGATGCATGCGTTTGTGTGCTGTTTTACATAATGCTGGAATAGACCGTCTGAACGGGTTCATAAGGGTAAATGTTTTCTTCACTGATGCATATTTCAAATGAGTTGTCTGTATGTATGGCGGGGTGCGTGGGAAGTTGGTTTATTAAGAAAGTGCTCAGTGTCTTCCTTAGTTACAGACAGGGGCCACTAATTGATTTGTCACTGAAGCCAAATGAATAAAACTGACATTTTATATGTAAAACTGTCTGCAGTCTCACAAAACAAATGTGCATAAACATCCTCATTCCAGACTTATAAATTAAAGTTTATGTATGGTTGTCTTTTAGTTGTTAATCCTTGTGAGAATGAATGCAAATGCACAAGCCCTGTTTCTTCTGTAAAGATTGCATTAAGACATTCCTACTAAATTACTTGAACATAAAAACACAATTTTCACCATAACTAAAACGTGCATCAAACGCGTGCATTTAAATGTTATTATTTTATTTTTTGACTGTGTTATTTCTAGGATCACAAACCAAATACTCCTACTCTTCTTAAAATCGGATTAGTAAGACGTTTCATAACAGCCAGTCTGGCCCACCATGCTCTTCAGTACTGAGATAGCGGACACAACCGGTAGTGGTTGTGGGCGTTTCTTCAGCTTTAGCGACCTCCCTAGGCTCTGACTTGACTCTAGACTGTTTCGATCCTGTAGACCTCCCTGAGCTGACCTCACTCGTCAATAGAGCTAAATCAACCACGTGTATGTTAGACCCCATGCCGACTCGACTATTCAAAAATGTTCTCTTATTGGCACAATACTACAAACTTATCCCTAAACCTAGGGTATGTACCACAGGTTTTTGAAGTTGCAGTAATTAAACCTTTACTTTCACTTGACCCAGACATGTTAGCTAATTATACCAATTTCCAACTTTCCATTTGTATCTAAAATTCTGGAAAAAGTAGTTGCAAGTAAGTTATGTGACCATTTGTATAGAAATGATCTGTTTGAAGTCTTTCAGTCAGGGTTCAGAATGCATCATAGCACAGAGACAGCGCTGGTTCGAGTCACGAATGACCTCCTTATGGCCTCAGATAAGGAATTAGTGTCCATACTGGTTCTACTGCACCTCAGATAAGGGATTAGTGTCCATACTGGTTCTACTGGACCTCAGATAAGGGACTAGTGTCCATACTGGTTCTACTGCACCTCAGATAAGGGATTAGTGTCCATACTGGTTCTACTGGACCTCAGATAAGGGATTAGTGTCCATACTGGTTCTACTGGACCTTAGATAAGGGATTAGTGTCCATACTGGTTCTACTGGACCTCAGATAAGGGATTAGTGTCCATACTGGTTCTACTGGACCTCAGATAAGGGATTAGTGTCCATACTGGTTCTACTGGACCTCAGATAAGGGATTAGTGTCCATACTGGTTCTACTGGACCTCAGATAAGGGATTAGTGTCCATACTGGTTCTACTGGACCTCAGATAAGGGATTAGTTTCCATACTAGTTCTACTGGACCTCAGATAAGGGATTAGTGTCCATACTGGTTCTACTGGACCTCAGTGCTGCTTTTGACACTGTAGATCAGAATTTTACTGCACAGGTTAGAGCATGTTGTTGGGATTAAAGGGACAGCTTTACGTTGGTTTAAATCATATCTATCTGACAGGTTCCAGTTTGTTCATGTACATGAGGTTTCTTCAGAACAGTCAAGGGTCTGTTATGGTGTTCCGCAGGGTTCAGTGCTAGGGCCAATCTTGTTCAGTTTATACATGCAGCCGTTGGGAAGTATAATCCAGAACCACTGCATACATTTTCATTGCTATGCTGATGATACGCAGCTCTATTTGTCTATGAAGCCGGATGAAACAGAACCGCTAGCTAAACTTCAGGCATGTCTTAGGGACATCAAGGACTGGATGTCCAGAAATTTCTTGCTTCTAAATTCAGATAAAACAGAGGTTATCATTCTTGGTCCAAAGCATCTTAGGAAGGGATTAGATGGTGTTGCGATGGCTTCCAGTGCTTCCAACTGTGAGAAACCTTGGTGTTGTTTTCGAAGACGCATTGCACAAGAAATACATTTCCACTAAGTGTTGCCCTGGTCACACTCAAGTGCCAACCATCTAACTTCCAGGTTGAGACCCGTGTGGAACTAAGATGCATTCCTCAGCTGACAGTCAGCTCAGCTGGTGGCTTGCCAGTCGCCAGTATCACTTCTTCATCCGTAATTCTCATGCTACCATGCAAAGCAAAGCAACCAGCCATTTGTCGACTAAACGCAACAGTAATTTCTTCACCGCTGAGAACATGTAAGATTATATATTCCACCGTAACGTCTGCCGGCAGCTCTACAGATATCTCGGCGGGGATCAGCCAAAGCTAACTTTGCTAACAAAGCTAACTCTGGAGAAACACTCAAATTGAAGGGAAGTATATTACTACTACTACTACTACTGTCATATAGCAGACGCTTTTATCCAAAGCGACTTACATCTGAGAGAACAATCACACCATTTTATAAAATAAATTAAAATAAACCAAAATCATACAAATACTTATCATTGTCATTTTATTCCCAGAAATGGTCCATTTTATGTTGAAAACTTTTGCTGTTGCTCCAATTTCTTTCTCCTATGTCAGGTTTAAAGTGCTTGGTAAGCGTGATCTGAAGAATGCATTAGATGGGCACATTTTCACCACATATTTCTTTTGAAAATACCAGTTTGTCTGCAGGAAATAAAAAAAACAGCTTATAGTTTTCGCGTATAGACATCTTTTATGCATCTGCCCCACAGAATTGAAAGGAGAGGCTCACTATCATTTTTTTCCTCTTATTTTCAATAATTTCATCTGTTGTAGCTATTTATCTGTCCTCATCTCACCATCTGTCAGACTCGCAGCACTCCTTATTTTTCATTTTCACTCTCTGTGTCTCTTGCTATGTAATTCCAGCTTTAAAACACGGCCCCTTCTCAGCCTTTCCAAATGCCATTTCCTGCGTGGCACATAAAGAGACCCTTGGATCTATTTAGATACTTTATGACAATTTTTGCTAAAACAGTTGAGAGGAATCTTGATTTGAATCTTAAATGCTGATTTGTCCAAACTGCGCATTGAAGTGAACAATGCTCCCTGCTGCGCTCGATAATTACAGTTTTGTTACTCTGGAGAAGCCCAGCTGCCAAGTGCATCTGCACAGAAATGGCACAGGGACAGACAAACAAAGATTTAACACAAACACTGAAAAAAATAATTTTTAAGAAAGTAAAAATGGCTTGTTTCAAGAATATTATTAGAGTTTTTGTCAATACATTTTTTCTTGCCTCATTGGCAGCAATATTGTTGCAATTTTGACCAGATTTATGGAATATTGGGCTAATTTCTGGAGTGGCTGTTTTTGTAGAGTAGCTTTTGACTTTTGTTTCCACCACTCAAGATTTCACTTTACTACAGGCTGTAGAGTTACGGTGGAGAAAATCCAGATTTCACTATTACATTTGAAGCTACTCAAATCACCATCATCCGCAAGGCAACCAGCATTGTGAAAGACCCCACCCACACCTCACATAGACTTCTCTCACCCCTCCGATCCGGCAGAAGGAACCGAAGACTAAAAAACAGCTTTTTCCCTTATGCCATACGACTCCTCAACGCTCAGGGACCGATCTGATCACCTCTGTTGTCCTGTGTCACTGTTTGTCGGATGCACTATTGCACCTCATTGCACCTTATGTAAATAATAATACAGTCACTTTAGTATTTTTTTGCACTACACCAGCAGTAACATGTAGCATCTGCTTTATTGTTGTAGTTGTCCCATGCTGTCCTATGTTGTTGATGTTTGTTTGCACTGGCACTTCTCCGGAAACGTTATTTCATTGCATTGTGCACTGTGTATATGGCTGGAATGAGCTCTTTACCAGGACCCCCTGCGGAGCGTAACCATCCAGCTGTCCACCAAGGAACACCGGTCTGCTTCCCAAATCTCGCTCCCTCCGACCTTTTTCATCGCAAAGGAAACATGTACTGTCCTTACGTTTTGTAAGGACTACACCTCACCTGCGATCGGATAGGATAGGAGCCATCCACCAGCTGCGCTCGTGAAAGCCCACTCGCCCACCCGCGTTGCAACAGAAACATTCCGACGCTTCAACGAGTGGAACGGGGGCCGTGCGCAACGAGACAAAGTGCCCAGGCTACGACGACCAGTAAAGGGGGACAGCCCGGCTGTCAGCGACGCTGCATCATCTGTCTCAGAGAGACAGAAAGAGAGAGAGGAAAACTGAACCACCGGTGGAGCAAC
Organism: Cololabis saira; assembly: GCF_033807715.1. Lineage (NCBI taxonomy): Eukaryota > Metazoa > Chordata > Actinopteri > Beloniformes > Belonidae > Cololabis > Cololabis saira. Next base: position 40,453,546 of record NC_084595.1, on the reverse strand, counting down.
CTGTGGACCGGGACCAGAACCAGGGGTTTTAAAAATCCCTGGACTGTCAGGGTTTCGACATTTCCCCCAGTTTGAGTTTTAGTTCTGTCCCTCCTGTTTCTCATCTGCCCTGATTGTCTGCACCTGTGTCTTGTTATCCCCAGTGTATATCTAGTCTTGTCTTTCCCTTGCTCCCTGTTGGTCCGTACTGTTTCCTCTCTCCATGTTCTCCTGGTCAGTTTTCCTGTTCGTGTTCCCGGTCCATTTTGATCCTGCTCAGCAGCGCTTTTGGTTTGTTTTTGGTTCAATAAATCCTGCTTTGTGATCTCCTGCCTCCTGCTCTCCTGCGTTTGGTTCCTCAACAAACCTATCGTGACATGGACGCCGCTGACTACCTCCAGGGCATCATAAAGTAGGAGGCTTGTGTCTGAGTTAGTTTAAAGCGGTTATCATTGATTGTGTTTGCTGTTGTTTGTTTGCTTATTACTGTGTAACGTGCCGACGGTCTCTCATGCAGACCGACGGTCGTTACGTTTGTGTATTATATTGTTACAGGCCCGTGTAGGTGGACCCATATAACGTGTTCCCTCACTACCGAAACGGTTTTTGCTCCTGTTTCCCTGTCAAAAGCTTAGAGCGAGTGTTGTGGGTTCAGCTCCAGACACTGGCTCCTGAGTGAGAAACAGCAGAACGATAAAGGTACCGGTGGTGAGAGATCACGCCAGGTTTTCATCCCCCATTTACTGACCCACGCGTTAGTATCCCGGCCACCAGGCCTCCAATACTTTCAGTTACCACTGAGTGAAGAAACCTTCCCCCGGAGTTTTGAAAACCGCGCGTCCGCTATCTTTCTTTGAGGTCTTACATGACGTGACGTTGTTCGCCATTTTATTGTAGTTGCACGTGATGTGACGTTGTTTTGACACATGCACACGCACACACACACATACTGATGCACACACACACATATGCGCTGATACCAACACACACACACACACACGTAGATGATCTAAAGTTTGAGTGTAATGTTAGTTAGTTGTTGTTTATGTGTAGTTTAGCCATCAGTATTTATCCTAAGAGTTGTTTCACTATCTTTTAACACTTGTGTAAATACATTCTGATTAATTTTAATGAGAGAAGTTGTTTGTGTTTATTTTATACACATTTGTCACAGCTGTTGGTTTGCAAAAGTTTGTGCATGGACTCCTTCCTTCACTGTTATTCTGTAACGCCCCCCCTGGCAACAGTTTGACACGTAGGGAATAATAGTTACCTTGAGACTGATTTTGCTGTTCAGTTATTATTTTCCTGATAAGTCAGATGGTGCCCTGTTTTGATTTCATTTTGATAAGTAATCTTCTTTATTAATTATTAATAATTATCGAAAGACGATTATTAATAACTCTTTAATAACTGAACCAGCACCCCCTTTGTGGCACAACACTTGTTACTTGTACTCTGCAACACACAACAGGCACTTCTCTAGTGGATGCAAGCTAATTAATCACCCATGTATCTGCTTTTATAATATTACTACTGTACCGTAATTACTTCCCTACTGCTTGCAGGTTGGATGACCTTCCTCCTTCAAGCTGTGTCTGTCCAGGTGATTTCAGAACCGAATAATCACGTTACTGACTTTGTTTTTACAAACTGGAGGAAAAGTGCCTAAATTAAGGTGACCCCTGCACCTCTGGAACTTTGTTGAGACATAAATAACTTATCCCATGGAAACAGTATGACAACTGCTTTTTTAAAATGGCTTCAAAACCTTGAGTTTATCAAAGCACAGCATAATACTAGTAACTTACACATGGTTAGTTTTGACTACTATCTAATCTATCTTAAAAGAGTTATTGTGACGATCAGGGCGTCATATTTGTACAAAAGGATCTGTGCTATTTTTAAGTGATGCCCATGATGCAACACTTTCACATTACTGTCAAAAAGGAACCTGAGCTACTAAAAGCCGACTCCTTTTCTACGATGACACTCATCATTGAAATTAGAGGCTTTTTTAGCGAGTCTGTGTGCAGAGACAGGTGGTTTTATGTGTGTGTTTTCTACTGTAGGTGATGCCCTACTGAACAAAAGGGATGGAGACCATTTGTCATGGTTGCTAAGTCTGCTGATTATATGCAACTTTAAAACACCAGAAGTTGCGGGTTGCAGGCTTTTTCATAGTATCGGCTGTTTGCTTTCCTCATGAGACCTGGGGTCCGTTTCACAAAGCAGGTTTAGTGAAAACTCTGAGTCTGTTAACCCTGAAATGAGGGAAACTCTGAGTTTTCCGTTTCACAAAGGGAGGTAACTCAAACCAGAGAAAGAGGAGTAACTCTAGCCTGTTCCACAAAGAGAGGTAACTTAAGCTCTCGGTCAGTTACCGTAGTAACAGACTCTCTGAACCTAACCTGGTCGGGACCAGGTTTATTTCACTGAACCTGGAGTTTCTATCCGTCTCCTCCCTCAGTGGCGTCAATTCAGCCAATGGGTCTTTACGCAATACACAACCGTTTTCTGCACCACGGACAGCGAGCAAGCGGCAGAGTTAGAGAGCAGAAAAAGCGTATCTGACAAACGCAACGTATTTTATTCACTATGTCAGTGCTACAATATCACAGGGACATCCCAGTTTAACTTCAAACAGTTAAAGTCCAAATGCAAAAAGGAGAGGGAGAGTAAAAAAAAGTCAAATATTTCCCTTAAACAGATGCATAAGAGGATTTATATCTTACTTTGAGATGAACTTGCATAATTAATCCATCAGTGGCTAACAGCCTCGTTAATATCTTCTGGACCCATCACTTGCCTTCTTTCTTTTTGTTTTATTGCGTGGTTGTCTGCTTCATTTTAATTTTTGTAAGTTAGTAACACTGCAGAGCGCACTTTTTTTTTTTTACTTTATTTAAAACTTTATTTAAAAGTTCCAATTACAGTCAGAACATTGACCGTGGACAGTCAGGCATCAAGGAATTAAATAAACAAATACAGTAGCCTATGAGACATAAAGTGGATGAAGTGCATAAATCATTACATAAGTAACATAAATATAATAAAATAAATCAATTTAAATAAAAAGAAAGAAAATGGCAGGACATATATTATATCTGCAGAGCGCACTAAAAACGAGATTGATAGCGACCACTGTCGTCAGGGACGCTGGGACATTTCAAGATATGAGGGGGGGGGGGGGTACAAGTGTTGGGATAGATAATACCTACTGAAATCCATCATGTTGTTCTGATATGCATTTGTAGTTATTTTATATGTATGAAGTAATAGAATAAATCAATACAAATAGATACAGAGTAATTCCATAAATGTATTTAAAAAAAAACATTTACATTTTCCCCTGAAGCCGAGGTGTGGCAGCTGCCGTACCCAATTGACGGCCCTGATCTAAATGACAATAAAATTTCATTTTTTTTTTTCAAAATATGCTCTCATACTCGCCATATGCACGTATTAACACTTCTAACTCCAGTGGCGTGAAGTATGTAGATCTTCAGATGCAAACTAACGTTTCCTCAAAGGGATTTTGTAAATTGAAATGATAAATAAAGTTAAAAAGAAAAAAAAGAAAATGTTTGTCGCTCTTTTGTGTCGCCGGTTGCCATGGTGAATCCTTGTATCAGCGATCTACTGATGCTGGCTTTTTATTTCCCTCACGCTCGCGCTTAACTCCCGGTGAAACTACTTAGAGTTGAGTAAATTACCTCAAATCCGCTGTTCTGGAACCGAAAACTCAGAGTTTCCGATCTCAGAGTAGATCAACTAAGAGTTCAGGATTAGACTCAGTGTTTGTTGAACCTGCTTTGTGAAACGGACCCCTGGTGACCCTGTCACTGTAAACAATCCACCAAATGTAGAGCAGACACACCATCTCATTGTGTCCACATTGCATTTAGATTGCCCAATTTACACGTGAAATGAAAAAGCATTCTGTCCCTCTGTATGTACATGTATTGATAAGTGATTTTATACTATATTACAATATGTTGAGTTAGTGATGTCCTAAATTTTAAGTCCTCCTGAGCAACTACTATCATCTACTGCACATGCAACAGATAACCCAAAACAGGAAAACATGAATTTAAAGTAAAGTTGACCAATTGGAAAACACCATTGAATTAAATTTCCCCAAATCCTCTCCTGTAATTGGTTCCAATCCCCGACCTCCTTTTTCCAGTGTCTCCATGGTAACCTCTCAAGTTGGCAGTGGAGCTCCCACTCTTCCTCAGAGCTGGTGTCTCTCAACAGTAATTGGCGGCATGTGTAAGTATATGTTAACATTTTACATTAAGACCCAACTTAATGAGAAAAATGAAAGGAGATGTTTCATCTTAAGAGCCTTGCTGGGTGTACCAAAGTGGCAAGTAATTGAACCACTGACCTTTTTAAGTGTTACTTTGATGGGATTGTTCCCTTCATGCCTGGTGACTCAGGACTGCGAGCAGTTTGTGCAGCACTCCAAAACAAAATCAATAGGGGGGTTGGGGCAGCTAGTCAGTTGACATAAGTTACTTTGAAGGGCGTGTGTAGGGCATTTATTACCACTCAGGGGCTAAAGCATGACTCTGACATTAAATGAACGGATGGGCCCACTATTTTTTTTGTGTTGAACAAACATTATTCTTATACTTTTAATAATGCGTCAGGTTAGCTTTTTTTTTGACTCTGTATGCTTAAATGTACTTAAATATTACATTTTTATGTTCAGTTTCATTTATAAATACAACTTGAAACCCAGAAAAAAAGTCTAACATTGTGTAAAATGATCTCAAACTCATATTTTATTCACAATAGGACATTGGAAACATATCAAATGTTAGAAGTGTGACATTTGACCATTTTATTGAAGATATTAAAAGGCACCATTATGATATTATTTTGGCAGCAACATTTGAAGGCAACTTATCAAACTGCCTTTGCCTTCAATTAGCGCTACAACCAATCAGAGCAACAAAGATGGTCATGTATTCAGAGGGTAAAAACGAGTTAACGTTATTGTGTTGTGTAGAGGAGAAAAAATTACTTAACTGCAAACCAGCAAACACATCTACCTTGCAAAGGAACAATTTGAGTGCCATCTTCTGCTCAATATTCCAACAAAAACGATGAATCGTTGTGTTGATGCCTAAGCCGTCCATCCTCAGATGCATCTGTTTACGTTCAGATTCCATTGGTGCTCTGTCATCATCGTGTTAAACCCACCCAGAGACGCTCCCCACAAGGATACACTGATTGGATTGGCTCGCCAAGATTTTTGGCCATAATTAAGGAGGCCCCACTGATGGTAGCTAAACGTACCTGCAAAGCAGATTTAATTTGCTCGTGGTTCGTCTAGATTTCAAGGCAACCCGTCACCAAGAAAATCTATTAAATCTTTATTTGCATAGCCCGACTTCAAAACAGAGATACCTTTGAGCCACTTTAGACAAAGTCCAATGTAGTCCAATCAGTCATGATCCAATTTAGCTCAGTTTTATTCCAATTCAGTCCAATTCCTTGTAATTCAGTTAATCCAACTGATTCCAGCAGAGTTCAGATTCAAAAGGCACATAAAGCCAATTCATAAAAAAACAGACCGACTTTTAACTTGGGCAATCCCCCATCCTGAGCAAGCAAGAAGCAACATTAAAGAAGAAAAAAAAAATGTAATTATCAGGGCCAAAACATGAAAGAGACACCTCCAGCAGAAGCAGACTCGGGGATGGTGGAGTTATTGCTTCCACTGACTGGGGGTCAAATTACATTTAATTATTACTTGCTATTTTATTTCCTGAATGAAATGCTACGACATCATACGCCAGACTCGCTGCGATGTTGGAGGTGTTGTGTGTCCGTGGTTAGAGAGCAACAAAAGCACGCGGGTTAAAATCAGAGACGGTTTGTGGTTTTGTTAAATGTAAATACGAGCCTGTTTTTATGTCTGATTGCGTCATATTCTGTAATTCTGTCAACACTCCTGGTGCGCTGTATTAATGCAGAGCATAGCCTTTAGCGTGAGATTTCAAATAAACCAAGCCTGAAAACTGGGTTGCCTCCACCTAACAAAACAGTAAAAAAAAAAGGAAAAAATAGCCTCTCAAAGGTGGTTTTGAACTTGAGTCTTTCTTATATGAAGCCTGTGCCTTTCCTCCACCTTCCCTCCAGCCACTTCACGATATCTTTGTAGGTTGGTCTTGAATAAAGTGCAACCAGTGTTTCATGCCAGGATGGATATTTTGGAAGAAAATAAATAGCCTGCAATATCAGTGAGGACACAACTGACCTGTGAAATAGACGTCTTCCACAAGATAATAGGAATTGTATCACAATTTATTAAAAAATATGCATATTGTACTATATATGTAAAATGCAGCTTGGTCTGAGCTTCCTATTACTATTGATTTGTGGACAGACATTTCAGCAGCACATCAGTAAGACTGCACTTCAGAGTGGAATAACTGCTTCATCTGTATGATGGAGCTGTAAAATACACCCCAACTGAAGACTGTCAGCGTTTCATTTCCAATTTATGCCCTTTTGAACTTGATTGCAGGGAGCCAGAAGGTAAACAGAGCTAATGTAAACAACAAGAAAGCCAGTCAACTGTAACACAACCCCCCCGAGAGATCTCTATAAAGCATCACCAACAAAATGAAAAAAAAAAAAAAAAAAAACCCATCTCACATCCTCCAGATCAGTACAGCAAGAGGGCAGACATGCAAATCAAAATGGATACGCTGAGAATAAGAAGATGAAATTTGTCTGTGGGTTCTAAAAACAAAACGGCTAAATATTAACCTGCGGAGTGTGTAAATGACACACTGCTGTCCAATTCACCCCACGGGCCCCTCTGTGCATCTCTGCACGTGCTCTCCGTGCATGCGTGACTTCCACAGTTTGATTATATTACAGGACACACACGCTCTCTGTCTCGCTCACACACACACATTTAGAAATAACACCTACTGGGGTTGTTTATTTTGGAAATGAATTAAAAATGTTGTCCACAAACTCACTAACTATGATCGTACAACTGAACACACTCATCCCCCGTGATGCTCTCGGTGTTGCACCACCACATTTCACTGGAACTTAAGTCACACACACATGCACACGGACACACACACACACACACACACACACACACACACACACACACACACACACACACACACACACACACACACACACACACACACACACACACACACACACACACTCTCTCTCTCTCTCAGTGTGATATTCGTAGTCTAGGACACCCACGGCTAATGTTATGAGACCAAACCGTCCAACCCAACATGTCTGAGAGAAGGCGGCCTCTTAAACCCTCTTACCTTCAAGGCATGATGTGCACGGTGCTTGTGACTAGCCTCTTAGTGTCACTTAAGGCAAGGAGGTGGCCGATGAAAGAGGCGAGTGGAAGGTGCACAGAGGAACAGATAATTACATGTTGGTAGGGAAGACATTCAAACTGTCTCTTCTAAAGTGGAGTCTGAGGGCTCCCACTGATGAGCACTCAGAAATGTCGAATGTTTTATTCTCACCGTTATTGTTGTGACAAGATGCATGCCTAAGGATATATTTACATGTGAAAAAAATCCCAGTCTTAGCCATTTCCCCCTTGCTGAGCCGTTTTTGTGCCTTTTACTGGAGGTTTCTAAGAAAATGACTCTATGATACTATTTTCTGAATAAATGTTTGCTAACCCAATTACCCAGGAGACTGTGTGTGCGCATCAGATATGACTCTGTGAGGTCATGTTTTTTTTCCTTTTCTTTTACTTTGTTGAAGTCATTTAGATTTTGTGAAAATAAATTACTTTTACAATTAGTGTCCTTAGCAGCTGCTGAAACAAGCCTGCAGCCGCCACTATTTTTGTTTTATTTATTTATTTATTTATTTATTTATTTATTTATTTATTTATTTATTTTTTTTTTTCATTTATTTTATGTCGGAGAAGAGGGAAATGTATTTTCGATTTTTTTGTATTTTATGAAAAATTTACAATAAAGATGACTTTGACTTTTGACTTTGAGAAGTTTCTGCAGTCCTAAAAATCCAGAAATTTTTCATCGAATCATCAGATCTGTTTGGTAAGTTTTATGACATTTTTTTAAAACTATTTATAACAAAATAATAGAACAGTACTGAATATTCACTTGATGAAAAATAATCATTTGCATCATTCACCAGAAACTGGTAAAAGTCTTGTTTCCTGCCAACAAAAAAATAAAGGATGACATTGACACACTGTGATTCACACAAAAGTCACCTTGCACAGTACATATTTAGAATATGCTCTAAAGATTAAATTCTGTTTAAAGTGGACATGCACCACTGAATCCTGTCCATGCAGAAGAGGAGAAATGAATAGATGTTTCAGTAAGAATCAAAGAAAGAAATCAAATATCTGGTGAAAAGCAAATATTAAATGGTTCTTCTCAAAAGAACTGGATGGCCTGATTCTGTGAAAGGCAGTGGAATAACGAATCATTAATACGACTTTTATTCAAGACTGTTTTTGCAGAACATCAAAAACAGGTGAACACGTGCAAAAATAAGAGCTTTCTGCAAAAATCCTGAGATGCTTTTATTTTAATTTTAAATTTTTATATTTTGTATGGCATATGATATTGTGAGGAAGGGACAGGACTAAATAAGCGTTCTGCTTCCTCCTAATCCCTCTCGAACACATTATTTTGCTGTTGTTCTTTATTTCTGGATGAGACTGTTAAATTGTTTAGCTTTTTTTGATATTTTGAGGCTTTTAATTTGATGGTGATTTGTTGTTGTTCGAGATAAAGCCAACAATAAACAATAAGCATGATCTCTGCTTCAGCTTTTCATGAATCATATTTTTTGACGCAGCATTTTCCATTTTATGCATCGGTTTCCTTGCAGAATGGAACGTCACTAGGTGTGCTCGATTATTCTTCAGGAAAACCAGAACCACGCTAAAATGATTAGTATTCAATTTTGCATACTGTTTTCCTGCTTGTTGCTGCTTGGAACAGAACCTGCGGAGCTGAGAGGCAGAAATTAAGAAATTGTGTTTGCTGCCTGCAACTTCTTAGTTTTCTTCACCATCTTCTGTTATCCCCTTGCTCTTCGCTGTAACTGGCTCCATCTGTTCATCTCTGCCACACTCCATATCTTACAGTATGTCGTCTTGACTGCTTCTCTCCATCTGCTGCCGTCTGTCTTCTCTGAAAATATGAAAGCCATCTGGAGGATGCTCCGGTCCAGAGAGACTTGTGGCGCTGTTGCAGAAGAGCATTGAGCCTTGCCACGAGTGGACCCAGCAGGAGTTAAAGGCTGTGATCCCAGTATTGTTTGCTCATTATGTTTCTCACTAAGGTGCTCACTTACTACCCACTTACTACCCACTGGTGCACGGAAAGGATCCATCCATCCAATCATACTGTATATGCTGCATATATGTATGGAGGAGCCATACAGAGAAAATGGCATCTTGAGATACTTCAAAGTCAAGAATGTCAATGTTGGTAAGTCAAATTTAACACTACAAGTAGAGCTTGATGAGTGAAAAAACGATGATACTGCAAGATGGAGTTAGGATGACAAATTAGGATAGGACTTGTCATCATCGTCACTTGAACATAACAGAAGACTTTATAACCTAAACACAAGGGTAGCTTACTTGAAAAGGAAGATACCTCGATGACTCTACCAAGCCCATAAGAAGCCGCTTTTTCCAGGGAGAAGAGGACTGAAGACCAAGGTCAAGGCAACACGGAGAGAAAAAAAAAAAAGCAACAGAGCAACAGAAAGATGTGGTGGAAAAAGATCTTTATGATAAATACAATCAGTAACCACTTTCACACAATGATCGTTGCTAAATGTTAAACGTATTGGTGATCCTCTTTTCATTCTGCCTCCACTCGCCAGGTGTGCATTCACAGTGATCACAGAAAAGGAGCAATATTTCCTTCTTCCTGCTCGCTGCATAAACATGCCACAGTCCCCGGCGTGTCTTCGATTGGGTTGGCCAGTGCTCGCTGCGATTGCAATTTGATTGGCCGAGAACGCACTGACACATGACACAACATGCTCCACTGCGATACACATCCCCCCCATTCAAAGTCTGTGGATGGTGACACTGGACCCTTCCAGCATGTACATGAGAGCGAGGAGTTACACCTGCCTGCAATTCTTATGCAGACAACACATATTCTGCTTACATAACAGTTCTGTCACCATGTCCCAAGACAGTCCAGCTGTAGAACATAGCGTTTCGAATGAAATGGACTCACAGGTCGATATACAGTGTCAACCCAAGAAGGTACAGTGAAGAAGCAGAAAAAGAGCGTGAACAGGGAGGTTTACATTAAACATTCTCAGTTCTTCTTCTTAGTAAAGGGATAATGAGATGAGAATAAGCCCAACCAATACTGAGGCTTAATTATACTTAGTAGAGAAGCATCAAGGAACATCAAAGCTGGGTGAGGAGGTCGACCATAGCACTCCCAGTCTCCCAGAATGAGAACTGGTGACCACTGCAAGCGCAAACATCCAAACAGAGTCTCAAGCATTAGAGCTGCACTGCTGGAAGTCAGTCAGTTTAAAGCAACACAGAAGACCTTTTGCAATATTTAACACTTTGGGTCTCGCTATAAATGCAGTGGAGGTTAAGTTGCTTATACAACACTCGCTTCCTCGGTCACCGCTCATTTTCTCTTCAGTTATTTTTCCCTGAGTATCAGTGTTGTCTCTCCCATGATGCCAGCTGCAGTTCTGTGAGCTAGTTTCATCCCTACTGATGGGGGGAGCGCGCAGTAGCCTAAGTGATATGCAGTTGTCCGACCGGGACTTTTGTGGATAGTAGAAATAGTTGATCACTGGAGCTTGATCTCCATCTATCCATTTTCTATACCGGGTTCACGGGAGTCTGCTGGAGCCCACCCGAGCACATGACAGGAGAAAGGCAGGGGTACCCTGGACTGGAGAAATGCAGGGGTACCATAGACGGGAAAAAGGCAGGAGTACCATGGACCGGAGAAAGGCAGGGGTACACTGGACGGGAAAAAGGCAGGGGTAGACCCTGGTCGGGAGAAAGGCAGGGGTACACCTTGGACGGGAGAAAGGCAGGGGTACACCTTGGACGGGAGAAAGGCAGGGGTACACCTTGGATGGGAGAAAGGCAGGGGTACCTTGGATGGGAGAAATGCATGGCCACACCCTGGATGGGAGAAAGGCAGGGGTACACCTTGGACGCGAGAAAGGCAGGGGTACACCTTGGACGGGAGAAAGGCAGGGGTAGACCCTGGATGGGAGAAAGGCAGGGGTACCTTGGATGGGAGAAACGCATGGCCACACCCTGGATGGGAGAAAGGCAGGGGTACCATGGACCGGAGAAAGGCAGGGGTACACTGGACGGGAGAAAGGCAGGGGTACACCTTGGACGGGAGAAAGGCAGGGGTACACTGGACAGGAGAAAGGCAGGGGTAGACCCTGGTCGGGAGAAAGGCAGGGGCACACCTTGGACGGGAGATAGGCAGGGGTACACTGGACGGGAGAAAAGGCAGGGGTACACCTTGGATGGGAGAAAGGCAGGGGTACACTGGACGGGAGAAAAGGCAGGGGTACACCTTGGACGGGAGAAAGGCAGGGACCTGGTCGGAAGAAAGGCAGGGGTACACCTTGGACGGGAGAAAGGCAGGGGTACACCTTGGACGGGAGAAAGGCAGGGGTACACCTTGGATGGGAGAAAGGCAGGGGTACCTTGGACGGGAGAAAGGCAGCGGTACACCTTGGACAGGAGAAAGGCAGGGGTACACTGGATGGGAGAAAGGCAGGGGTAGACCCTGGTCGGGAGAAAGGCAGGGGCACACTAGACAGGAGAAAGGCAGGGATACACTGAACCAGAGAAAGGCAGGGGTACCATGGACCGGAAAAAAAGCTTCGGTTAAGTTTTAACTTCTGAAAATGGTGTAAAAACCCTTTATCTTTCACTGAATGCTCATTAAAATGCTGTAACCTTTGCTTTCATTCACAAAGGAAACTATAACGCTGAATTACACACTCGCACTTTAGGAGGTCGGATGATTCAACAAGTAATTTGTTGGTTGAATATTTCACTCAGTTCTGCAATTTTGCACTGCCATGTGGATGTCAAGAAAGAAGTTTCAGCAGCAATCATGTTGGACTGATGCGATAAATGTTTCCGGGCGGACTACAATAGCTGCTATTCAACTATCACTTCAGCAATCTTACATGTCTGCAAGCTTTTCATTCTTAACACTTTAATTAGAGTAGACGTTAAATTGCTGAGAAATACACCATTTCTTATCATTCTGTGACAAGAGCAAAGACACAGAGCTGCTGGCGAGGAAGTGCTGAAATTCCTATCTGATAAATCGGTCATCTTGCAGGTTTGTCTACACTTTCTGCAAGTTTTAATGAATTTACTTTTTAATTGGGCTGTGTTTTGTCAACCTCACAGCCCGACCGAGCCGATGCAGTTTTTACCCTCACTGGTGGCTCACGCACACCAATGACCTTACACACTCCTGAAAAACTACTAATAAGCCCACTCAATTAAATTCCCATTTAAACTAAATGTATTAATTAGGGCTGTTCTTTTAATATGCTCAACAAAGTCACGAGACAGACGGGGAGAGATAAAGACACTGATGCTTTACGTCTGCCCTCTGATTTCTCCACGTCTTCTTCTCGTTTCGAGTCTTCATGATGCGACGGTGCCAGATTCTAATCAGCTCTCCGCACATGCTGCTGGTTTCTGAAGCTTTACAGTGACTAATACCAAAAATAATCAAGGTTGAAAGGTAGATGTTGTTTCTATTTCTCTAAAACAGCAGCAGCATTGCCCAGCCCTGTTTTTGGTGATAAGTAGTCAGCTTCTGTGCATGAGCAATAACAGCTTTCCTGCTCCCTGCATTTACATTTGCTTCAACAACTATTTGTGCAATGATTAGTCTAAACTAAGAATCTGATTTCAAAGTACAGTAACAAGCAAATACATAATTTAAAAAAAGGAAGAATAAGCAGTCTTCAGTATGCAGGTGAATTTAAACTAAGTAAGTATAGCAGATGCTTTTGTCATGTGTAAAAAAAAAAAAAAAAGACTACGGAAGCCTGTAAGCGACAGGCGCTTTTCCTTTTTGTGGTAAGTTGCATTGGTTTTGCATTCCCCCACAATCCTTTTGTTCGCGCTATTCCCTTGCAAATAACTTTGTCACCTCACAATTACTTCTCATTACCTTGCAATATTTTTCAACTCTCATCGTGTCAGTGGGCACTTTAGCTTTATGGAAGCATGAGTTGACATCCGGACGCAGCTCTACGAGCCGACCAGGGCGGATTTGGCGGTTTATAACCACTGCATTACTGCTGTTTGTAGCTGCTACTTATCTACCATGTAATACGTAACTGTGTGCCACGGCAGCTCCCGCTGTTTATGCAGGCTGACACAAACTGAAACTTTTCTTGTCTTCTCAGACTTTCTTCATCCCACTGGAGCTAAAAGCTATATTAGGTTCAGTTTCTCCTCCTTTCATTTATGCAAGTCCTTTAACCACTGCAGTCCTATTTAATATTAAGATTATAAGATTGAAAGTGAAGCGCGGTTCAACAGAAGCTGTATTTGCAAAGCGGCTGCCACTGCCAGCTCTGACCGCTGCTGTTTGGCGCGGCCCAGTGCTGAAAGATATTACAAACAAAGACAAAGTTATGGCGACGCAATTCAAAAATATTACAAAAATAAACTTTTTTTTTTCTATTTTTATTCCAAATCATTACTAATTACAGCCATTGTCATACCAGTGATATTACACCAGTACGGTTAGATAATCTGTCCACCAGGTACATTTTTCTACAATAGTCATACTTCTGCTTTTATTATAGAATTATTTCCACTTTTTATATTTCTAATCCAAGAAGGCAACTCACTTTTTTTAAAGGTTGACATCAGTTTGCTTTTACATCTACATAATGAGTCAGAGTACTTCTTCATCAACAGCGAATCACTGATTATTTGTAAGATACAACACAAAGTGAAGGTCAAATTCATTTGACTCAATTCTGAAAATGAAAGCAATCAATTCAAACATTGTCTGAATGATTGATTTGATTGACTATCTCAAACTTTCAGCCATGACGAACAACATGACACATTGCCCCCGAAACAAAAGGCAATATTACAATATTTCCTGTTTCTGAATATGATTTTTAGGTCCGTGTTGTAATCATGTCCAATCAAACTGTGCAGATGAAGAAAATAAATCACACCTTTAGACATTTTCTTCCTCATCTGATGTGACCCCACCACCCTGAACCTGAAACATTCTTCTAGTAGTTTATCAAATGTATGTTATTAATTGAATGCTTTTCGTCAGGTTGATCCTCAGCTTAGTGCTGTGGGGTTGAGGGCAGAGTGAAGTGCAACCAAAGCGACAATTTGAGCCCAAACTCCAAAAGCCATAATGAGCCACAGTAATATTTTACAATTTCCCTTTTTATTTCTTTTTTTCTGACGAAGATGAGCATGTCTTATCACATACGCTGCAAGTTCATTTTAATTCAACATTCGGCACGGAAAGAAACCCCCCCAACAAACGAGGACCGACTCTCACTCGGACCAAGAGCGGAGCTGTAATTGGAAAGCTTAATTGTGGAGATGGCATCTTGTTAATTGAATTAGCAGCGAGAGAAAAAGGGAACTGCGAAGTCGGGACAATGTCAGAGCGACATTGAAAGACTGACAGGAGGGGAAAGCACAAGGGAGAAGCTGATAATAATAAAAGGAGAAGGGAAGAAATGTCGACAGGCAGACATTAGTGTCAACAGTATAAACACACACACCGACCTGTGGCTGAACTGTGCCTTATTTCAAATAATTGTATTTTCCTTGTATCATTTCCATCTGAATGTGTTTATGTGTTTGTCAGGGATTTTAAATTGTTCGGTTTTGTTAACACATGCAATGGAGCAGATTGAAACTGATCATTAAATACTGAAAAGAGGTTTCTACCTTTAGACAAAGAGAAAGGAAAATGGAAACAGCGTGCAAGGGAGCAAATAATAAAGAAATGGAAGCATCTATCTATCTCCATACATTAGGTACAAGTAGCCTGTGAGAGTATGAGTAAAGCTGCATCGTACGTCACCAGCATGACTCAAATTCGAATCCTCTCGCATCCCAATCTTTATCTTCAACTTCAAATCATGCTGCATTTACCGTACCTGAGGAGTGGGAAATGAAAAATCTTTTGGGCCTGGCTTTGTGCATGAGTATTCACTAAAAATAAAATATTATGTACTAATGCTCTGCCCGTGCTTTGTTTAATGTTTCACAGAGAATATGGAGATCCATATTCTTTTTATTCCCACCGGTTGTGCGGTTGACAATTCCTATTTCCTATTTTACTGTTGAATTAATCAGTTGTAACAGCAGATCCACCCTGAAAAAGCTCACGTGGAAACATGGGGAAGGAAGCATGAGTAATTAAACTTCCAGATGACGTGAAGGAGTTGAGTGACAGTAAATCCAGCGAGCGCGTTCAACGCGTGACTCATGATGACATGGCGTCTACAGTTGGGGCCAGTGTGCACCGTGTGTGCCCATAAATACGCCAAAGCTCCAAGGTTGTCATTTTGAGTTTCCAGAGCAGCCCCCCCCCACCCCCGCTCCCCTTCAGCCTTAAACACACCTGGACATTGTGATTGATACTCTTTATGACAATATCGACAACTCAGAGGTTCTATTAGTGTCAGTGGGTTTAATATGTAAAACTGTTGGTGACAAGGCTACTTCACGAGCTGCCACATTGGACAGGAATTACACTTGAAGTGAGCATACTGGAGAGGACGTGTCTGACAGGTAGCCTCGTCCGGGACAATGGATGGAACAGATTACACTGTAGACTTGAACTGTGTGGAGAGATTTATGAAATGATGCGATCCCAAAGCCACTCCTGAGAAGAAATGCTTTGTCGTTTCCATGTTTAATCTTTGGATACAGGTGATGACACTGGTATGGAGGTTTACATTCGGAGACTCGTGGCGGGAAACTTTCAGCAGGACCCAGGATCAATCTGCTCTTTCACCTGCACGGATCCACAATCTTGGAAACAGCAAAAAGCTGAGATCCTTGTCAGAATCCTGGACTGTTTCCATCCGTCTTTTAGTGCTGGGTAAAGATAATTAGGCTGTTGTATCTGCTTTGGAGCAGAGAGGTCACACCCGACTTTTTCAGAAAATTTGAAACTTTTTTTTCTTTTTTTTCTTATTTATTTGTGTTTATTTGTGTTTTGTGTTGAAATGATGGAAACTAACACACAAATGACTGAGCTGAGTCCCCGAAATGGTTTGGGATTGAGTCTTTTTTATTCATCTCCTTTCTCATCTCTAACTTCTGTTCTCCTACATTCATCATTTCCTCTTCTCTTACTTAAAAAAACCCATCTCCTGTCTTTTCCTTTCCTATTTTTATTCACACACACACACACACACACACACACACACACACACACACACACACACACACACACACACACACACACACACACACACACACACACACACACACACACACACACACACACACACACATGTGAATAGGTCTCCTGTAGAAGTTATCAAAAGCTTATGCTCCCATAGTCCTGCTGATTCCTTCGTCCCAGTTCTCCCTGACAGGATGCTACCACATAACAGTTTCCTAAAAGTAATCTGATTCCCATTATAATTTTTAAACTGATCAGAATTAAACTTTTTACAAGACAGGGAACTTAAATGGCATCTTTTTAAAACGATCCAGCAGCTTTGGTTTTGTTGCTTCCCTTCGTATTGCTGATATACCCCTGCTTGTTATTTGTGACAGCTTTGACATTTGCTGAATATTTGGGGGAAATTACTGCACAGGAGGTGGTTTATTCATGATTCAAGCTCAATAAATCACAGTTATAAATGTTCATTTTTAAATACTGTAGTCTGGTCATAATAATTTTCATGTTTGTCACTAAAATTGAGACTTTGCTGTGCTCTAATTTATTTATATATATATATTTATATATATTATATATATATATATATATATATATATATATATATATATATATATATATATATATATATATATATATATATATATATATTATTCAGTTTCTCCGTGTTACATCCTGTGATGTCTTTTACAGCAACACTTCTAATGTCCACGATCTGTTACTCTAGAAATACACTTGAGATAGAAGTTTGCATTTTGGCATTGTAGTAGCAGGTTTTCTTTTTCCCCAAATAAAAATGAAATTGATTATTTTTACAACAAAAAGAGTAAAAACATGAGCTGACTCATGCAGCTGTGACAAAGTCGTTGATTAAGATAAGACTGACATCGTCTCTGTGGCGCCAGCATGTACTTGCACAAACTAACAAAGGCATTTAAAAAGCCGCGCCTGTGTCCCTTTCCTATATTCAACCAGTTAGCTTCAGTTAGTTGTTGAGTCTGTAAATGTACCGTACTTATTTGCAACCTTTACTTGTGCGTCGTCTCTGTCTTTTACAGTTATAAACTGCAGGCACTGGCTTTGCAGATGTTCTTTTGCACCTCTGTTAAATTTCACCCTTAAATAATAAAAAAGGGAAAACAAATCAAGCACACAGAAAAATCACAGACATTAACTTTTTTTTCAGTCAGGAGGAGAAACTGACTTTATGCAACGAGAGACTGGAGGAACTACAGAAGGAAGAGAAGGAGGAAGTAGGATTCGAGGGTGTGAGAAGTTGAGGAGGAGCACCACGATGACGTTATTTGCTCTAAAAAAGCCTCAAGAAAAATCACCTGATGTAATGTTTCTTATTTTGGAAACTGGTCAGAATAAAACAGAAGGGCATGGTATAAATGAGTAAATAAGGGGAAGAAAGATTTCCTGTTCTTCTTTATTAAGGACTCACGATCTCAGTCTATGAATAGTATACATTACTGAGACTTTGCAAATATAGTTTATTCCAGCAGTTTCCTGACTTCTGGAAAGGAAACACTGGGGATTGTGGGGAATCTACACCAGTAAGACTCAGGTCTAAACTACACCAGACTCCCATCTTGTCATGATCGTATGCAAGCGTTGTGAAGACCATATAAATAAAAGGAGTAACGGTCCTAGGCTAAAGACTAACCTCAACAAATATGTGAACGAACATATGTAATCTCATGTCTTAAGGCTGAATTATGGTTCTGTGTTAAATCAACGCAGAGCCTACGCCGTATGGTACGTGGCTACGCGGCTACGCGGGAGTCTGTCCGTAGCCTACGCCGTAGCTTGACCTGCACCTCCCAAAAAATGTAACTACCCGTCGAGGCGACGTGGACCCAACGCAGACCGAGAGGGGTGTGATTGGTTTGCTTGGTAGCAACCCATTTCCGGTTCTGGTTGCGAAGAATATGATTCAGGATAAGGATACTTTCTTCGACATCCAACAACTCCAACCCCAGCAAGATCCTCTCTCTCTCTAAGCTAAACAAAGAATCAACTAGAGACGATGATAAACCATTCAGGAAAAGAACGCAACCTCCTAGCGCTCTGGAGGAGTATTGTACCGCGGTGAAATGGAGTGACGGAGAAGTCCGAAGGGTTCACGACAGCGTCACGGCAACGGCGTAGTCTCTGCCTTGGTTTAACGCAGAACCTTAAATCAGGCTTTACACCTGCTACCTGGGAAACAAAATGGACTAATTGAGACAGAATTCAACCATCAAGTCAAACACGACTGTCTACTGGCTGATATAGCCATCAGGATGAAATGAATCAAGAGGCCAGATAACAACCCAAATGCCTACAATTGACACACTTCAGTTTGCCGACTGTCCTAACTGCTCCACTCATGAAACACTTCACCTGAGCCACAAACATTTGAAATATAAGAAAACTGACTTGGTGTAAACACAGAACTGGATATTAGACGTCCTTTCAGACACATCTCAGACATTTTGAATGCTAAAAGCACTTGAGAGTCCACTGTCCTGATGGCTGGAGTTCCCCTGAGCTGTGCTCCGAGCCCACTGCTGTTTCCCTGATGACTTAGGGCTGTTGGGCTCTAAGTGCAACTTAAACCATGTCATCAAGTTTGTGAATCACAACCGTGTCAGCTATAGTACAGCTACAGCAACCTGTAATTGTCAACTTCAGCAGGAAGCACTCGCTCCACTCCACTCACGATTGCCACCAGCTCTGTGGAGTCAATCAGAAGTTCTTGGTTTCAAGGGGCAATCATCGCAGATGACCTGAAGTGGATTACAAACACCCCCTCCCTCATCTGGAGGGCACAGGTGTGATGGATGATAACATCAACCCACCTACCACCCAACAGCTTCTCACTTCACGTTTGTTTTGATTTGACTGTTTTTCGTATACAAGTAATTTAGACCGCAACATCATGACTTCCCTTTTCCCAGTAGGGATAATTCATCAATTCAATGAGAGCAAAACCCACCCCCCTCCTGTGCTCAACTCATTCTATTGAGGTTCTATCAAAAATGTGCTTCAAACCAAGATAAAGGCCCTTTAACTTAGTTATGCACTCCTGCTTGACAACAAATCTCACTTTGGCACTTTTGCAACCCTTTAAAAAAAAAACAACTCCTTGCATCTTTCTATTAATCCTACCGTAGATTTCTTCCCAACCATATCTGTTCTTCGCTGCTGTCTCCAATCCGATCCAGTGTGCGTTTGCGTGCAAGAGTCTGTGGTTGTTAGTGTGTGTATGTGTGTGACAGCAGAGATGGATTGCTCTGTATTTAGAGAAGCAGAATATCAATAAACAGAGAAAGGGAAATCACTCTCATGCTTTTGCTGTCACCCTGTTTGACACACACACATACATGCTCACACACACATACACACACACGCACGCACGCTGCTTCCTGAGGCGCTGGGTGGCTGGTGGAAGGGTCTCTCAGTAGCGTGGTGTGTTGTGTTCCAGTGTGTAGCGCCACAGGTTGCTTTAACGAGGGGTTGAAAAATGGGCTGCCCCTGTGAGCAGGCAAGGATTGATCGGCCAAACACCTCTTTTATCTTCTCCTCTTGGTCTTGCTTCTTTTGTTTTTACTCTCATCATCTTCCCATCTTTCTGTTCTTGTACGTCTCCTTCACTATTTTTATATGTTTCAACTTAACCTCCTAATTTTGACTTCTTTTTTTTTCCACACACAAATTTTCAGTGTCCCGTCTCACATTTTCCTTCACGGGTTCTTTTCCTGTCTAGATTTCATCTAATCATGTGATCCCTTCCTCCCTTCCTTTTTGTCTCTTTTCCTCCCGGGGCTCATTTACCTCTTCCACTCCTCCATCCCTCCTCAGTCACCTCCTTTCAACGTGTTCAATTTTGGTCCAATTTAAGGTCTCCTCTCTGGATCACCTTTTGTTCTCCTTACCCAACCTCCTCTTCCCTCCCCTCCCCTTCCCTCCGTCCCGACAGCAATAGAGGCTGACCAATAAAACGGGCATAAAAATGCAATCCCTGTCTGGGTTCAATTTTCACACACACTTGTGTGAATGCACACACACACACGCACGCACGCACGCACGCACGCACGCACGCACGCACGCACGCACGCACGCACGCACGCACGCACGCACGCACGCACGCACGCACGCACGCACACACACACACACACACTCAGCTGTAACATAAATCAGACATAAAAAGCCAATCCCTGTCTTCCGTCAATTTCCATAAAGATACAACAGGGATGCTCCAGGAAGAGATGAGATTCAAGTGTGTAATATGTTGGGTGAGGTCTTTGTTTTTCCTCACATATCTTAAATGAAGTGACTGCGGATTACTTTACTTTACTTACTCCAGTTGCATATTTTTGTGCGTTATTTCCTTACGGGTGTGTGTGAGTGAGTAAGTGTGTCTTGTCAGCTCCCAGGTAGTGTGGATGCAGTGCGAGTGCTGGTGTCTGTCGCTATGCTAATGATCCTCGTTTACCTCAAACATCACACCCCGGGCTCCGTCACGTCATCCCCATGGGGCAAATGCGAAATCACACGCCCTCCCACCTCCACCCACCCAGTTACCAGCACGCAGAGTGGCTCATTCCTTATGCACCTACGCGCACTCGTTTTTCTTCGCTAATCAGGCGTAGTCACGCACATTCTTGGTACGTACTGCAGAATTTACTCACTTAAACACAGGCGCAAGTATACGTCTCGGCAGCTCGGCTGTCACGCATAAGCTCCGCTCACACGAGTGCAGCAGAATACCCACATGGCGAGGTAACCGCTCCTAACGAGGCGGTAATGCTTGCTGGGCTGTCAAAAACCATTCAGTTTGATCAGTTTCTAACTGCAGTATTAGGCCTCTCGTGCATGTTTGTGTGTGTTTGGCTGAGACAATGTTCATGTCACAGAATAATTACATACACAAGCAGAATTAAAGCTGCAAGCAGCGATGAACGGGCCCTCGCACCCTTGTGCACGTTCAGGCTGCAGTGGAAGCTTGTATGACTTGCATGTAGATTCTTCAGGCCTGGACATTTAGCGGATGAAACCACCCACAACTCTCTATATCAAACCATTCAAAAGTTATGGCAGAAAGAACTATCAGATATTGACCAATCAGATGAAGGGGCGGGGATAATTAACGCCAATGAAGTTGAAGTACTCAATACCGAGTCCGATGACACCACCCACAATTCTGTATGTCAAACCATTCAAAAGTTATGGCAGAAAGTAGGAACTATAAAATATGGACCAATCAGATGAAGGGTGGGCGCGCTTTTTGGTGTCTATCGTCGCCACGGTAATGCTTTTGACTGAGAAAAGTAATGCGCATCGTCGCAGGATGGAAACGCACATTTTGATGTATAACACACTTGGGGGCACGTTACGGTTCGGGCCGTATTAACTGCCGAAGGAATGGCATAAATTGCGCCAAAATTACACGATTATTTCAAAATGGTCGACTTCCTGTTCGGTTTCGGTCATGGCGCCAAGAGACTTTTCTTTAAGTTGCGACATGATACAAGTGTGTACCGATTTTCGTGCATGTACGTCAAACCGTATTGTGGGGCTTGAGGCACAAAGTTTTGCAGGGGGCGCTGTTGAGCCATTTTGCCACGCCCATTAATGCAAACCATGAAATATCAAATTTTTCGCCAGGCCTGGCTTTGCACAAAATTTGGTGACTTTTCGGGCACGTTTAGGGGGAAAAAAGGCCCTCCTTTCATCAGAAGAAAAACAATTCCTACAGATACAATAGGGCCTTCGCACTGTCAGTGCTCGGGCCCTAAAAATAGCTCCCATTGCAGAAGCAGCGTAACCCGAGTGTCCATGTGAGCACGGTTGTTTCCATCCAGTCTGGTGTGAGAATGGACTTGAGATGCAGACTGACACTCAGCTACTGTAGCCTTTGTCACTTGATATGCTGATATTATTCAAGACACAAGGATTGCTGCAGAATTTGTCCACTATTTTGATTGCAATGTTGAAGAAATTGTTTATTTTTTATTTTTATTGACAGCATCAGTCCCGAATTTGAAGCTGATCATGTCATCAGTTCAGCCAAGATCAAAGGTCCAATTGCAAGTCATGTTTTGTCATTTTTGAGAAACTATGCAGATCAGACGAATGTGGGACGTGCAGTATTTTAACTTTCCACGCCAGTTTAAATCTCCTTATCGCAGACAAAAATGCAAATATTTTACAATATTAATAGTTTGATTAACTGTTCCACCAAGCATCTTTAGTGGAGAGGAGTTACAGTTTTAATGTTCTCATTGGTTCGTGAAAGGTGTTAAATGTATGCATCCGGTAGCTTCACTGAATTGATAGTAACCACATTAGTTGAGGTCCATTTAGGGAGAATATGGCATGAAGACAAACAGTCAGTAAAGGAACATTTACATCCAGCAAATTTGAAGCAAACTTTTGAAACATTTCCATGAACTATCTTGTTGTGGACAGACTAGGCTGCATGTGCAGTCAGCAGGTGGTGGTGTAGGCTAAGCTGTGCTCCACTGTCAGAAACAGAGAGACATTTGTTAACCAGAACAAAAACTTTGAGCCTTAAGAGTAGAAAAACAAAAAAAAACACTTTTTCCGAGACCGATACAAATGACAAATGCAAGGAAGTCTTCAGGAACTATTTTCATCCAGATTTTCTGTTTTTTGTTCTTTAAAGTCCTCCGGTATTAGTAATGTTTGTTGACCACAGGCCAAAAAAAACCCCAAAACAGCAAAGAAGTGCATCAAAAAAATTGCTGAAACTCAAATAATGATGTTAACAGAGTCTGACATGCACTGTGAAACTGTACACGTGTGTACTTCCTGCTTGCATTCAGTCAGTGAACACAACATTTCCAAAAGGACATGATGTGTAACAGCGTACAGACTGCAGGGACACGTACATGCACAAATATGTTTCTGTCTGCCTGTCTCCATCTCTCTCTCACTCACACACACACACACACACACACACACACACACACACACACACACACACACACACACACACACACACACACACACACACACACACACACACACACACACACACACACACACACACACACACACACACACACACACACACCTCACGAGAGGACAGTGTGACCTGCACAAGCTAAGCGCTACACACCACTTTCCTGTAATAACTACCGCAACATCTAATCCTATTTCCATTAGGTGTATGTGCCAGCAGGTTGTGTGTGTGTGTGTGTGTATGTGTGTGTGTGTGTGTGTGTGTGTGTGTGTGTGTGTGTGTGTGTGTGTGTGTGTGTGTGTGTGTGTGCGTGTGTGTAGTTGCTGCTTGTGCAGGAGTGTTTAGTGTGTATGTGCAGGGTCTGTAATCATGTGTGTCCAAGTGTCTGAGGACTGAGATAGTGTCCATGTTGGTGTGCATGCTTCAGGGTAATTTGGCAGTAGTGTGATCATGATGTGAGTGCGTCTGTGCGTGTGTGTGTGCGTGTGTGTGAGTGTGTGTCCAGGCTTTAATTCTCTCCCTGCACCGCCAAATGCTGCATCAGCTCAGACCTGATATACCTGCTCAGCCCCGGCTGCTCCCTCAATCGGGCAATGGCAGCACAAACGCAGACACACTCGCGTGCTGAGTCACACATCAGGACATGCACTAACACACTCTTCTCAAGATGCTGGACCAACAGTGAAAGCAAGCGCCAGGATAACAACTGCACTTAATTACATCTGTTTGCACACATATTGTTTAGTATTGCTGGAAAAACACACACACAAAAAAGCATTTTAATTACCGGGAACCTTTCAAACCCCTCGTGTAAAGCTCTGATCCAAAGTCAGGTGACACATTTAGTCACTGTACATATCTAGACTGTTGAAAGGGAAAACATAAATAAATTCAAGATTGGAATTTGATATCATAAAATTTGCAATTCAAATTCTCAGCTGCTTTTTTGAAGTAAATCTTTACCGTGTGGCTACAGCATTGACAGGTCTGGTTACTCATACAGAAAAATGCCAATATCGTTGATGGGAAGAGCTGCTTCTGTGCACCTGCGGCGGCTTAACATTATCACTGTGACCTTGCTTTGCAAGACAAAGAACTCTAAATGTTTCAGCATGGGACAATATTGGAATTAAGTGACTGACTCAGAAGTATTGGTTTTGGAGACATGGACACATAATTAGTTACAATGGTTCAATTCAGTTTAAGTCTTATTTATTTAAGAGTTGTTCTATCTTTTACAATGCAAATTGTCTCTAGGCGTTTTTCAGAGACTGAGAGCATGACTGCCAAGAAAATACTATTGAATATTAGTAATATTATTCAATATTGGGTGAAAAAAACAACCGCAAATACCTAACTCCCTGAGCAGGAGATAAACCTTTAAGCCAAACAGTGGCAAGGAAAAACTCTCCCTTAAGAGGGTAAATGTAAAAAAAAGACAACCATATCTTAAACTTGACATTAACTTCAAGAAAGTATACTTTTGGATGATGTCAGATGAGATCAATACGACACGATATAAAACATAGTTATGGTTTTCCTTTTATTACTCCTGGTCCGTCTCATTTTATCAAGCCCGTGCAGATGTTCCCTGATAACATTTCATCTTTTTCAGTTTTTGTTTTGGGACACTGTTGATCTGGACTGGACATGGCTAGGGGATTAATATCTATTTACTGCTACATCGTGCAGAACAAATCTGTTACACCCTCTAAACAGAGAATAGGCAGAAAGGCAGGAAATAATGGATCTTTGAAATATGCACCAAAAGTGGCTTTTGGTGGATATTTTAGCTTTGTCTAAACTCAGGTACTTAGTGCAGGTGAAATGAGATGGCTTTCCAAATTTCCAAAAACCTAATTTCAGTTACCTAGCAATCCTGACAATGGCTTTTTTGGGTTATTTTTTGTTTTTATCTCTCTGTAATATGGAGAGAGGAAATCTCATTTCACTTAAAAAGAAAAAAAAAATCCAAAATGTATAATTAGAGGAAATGGCAACACTTTACCGCTGGTGCTGACATTTGATTTATCTCAGGCCCAGAGAGGACTGCAGTACAACCACTTTGTCTGCCAAACGCCAGCTGTGCAATGAATCTTGGGATATGCTAAGGCACGAATGCAGCCCTCTCTCAACTGGCCTTCAAACGCAGCCGGAGGAAGGAGGAAGCCGCCGGACTGGGACACGGCTACTGTTAGAACCCCACTTTGAAGCATCTTTTATGGATTGTGACTTTTTTTTCCCCTTCATTGCCAAAAAATAAATAAATAAATAAAAATAAGTGATTTGAACCTTTTCTTTGAGTATTTTGTGATTCCTTTTTTTTTCCCAATTCTGTCCTGCTCTCTCTGTTTCATGTGGACCACTAATGGTAAAGTTTAAGCACTTTGGGGAAGCACCAAACCTGCTTTGTGTGATAACTATAAACAGAGAAAAAGCACATTGAGTGAAGAATGTGACGGTAACAGTGGGTTCATCTGCGATACAAAAGCTTGTATCAAATGAAGTAACTTTTCCCTAAACACAAACTTATTTGAAGTGAATCTACAGTCTGTACAGGCAACTTTTATCCTTTCACTTTTAACTTGCATCATCACAACTCAAATGAAGCGTTCTGTGATAAGAAAAAAAGAAAAAATGAAAGTAAAAAAAGAACAGCACAAGAAATATAAAGGATGTGAATGTAGCCGTGTCTCGTAAATACAATTTAAAAAAGAATCTTATATCATCCTCCTTCTTCTGACCTCGCAGGGCTTCTCTCCTTACACTTAGCTCACCATTTCCTTTTTTTCACACCACAGGAGCATTGTTGGCGAGATTCAGTCATCCAATTATCCAATCAGTGCACTCACTGTGGGGTTTATCACCCACTATGCACCTCTTCACCTCACTCAATCACCTTCTCAGTCAATTTACCACACATGCCTTTCATATCCTTTCGCCTTCCCACATTTCTCCAGAGTCACAGCCAGGATAACCACTTCAGTCTCCTCCGTAGTATCGACAACAATGCTGGGTCTGTGGTGATTCCCAGCACTCGGATTCATTTCACTTCAGTCTCCCACTAGCTCTACTTTCTCCAAACTTGAAGATAGTTGAAATCTAATGGCTGTGTATATATATATATATATATATATATATATATATATATATATATATATATATACATACATTTTTTTCTGGACTTTCTTTTTCTTTCTTTTTCCGTATTTTCTGGACTATAAGCTGCACCTGCACATAAGCAGCACTCGCTCTATTTTTAAAAGATACAAAAAAAAGATATACAAGCCGCACCTGCATACAAGCCGCATCCGCTCTATTTAAAAAAAAGATATGCAAGCCTCAGATATTTATGTTGTTAGATTAGATATTTACTACATGTACAGAAGGATTTTGAACTGTAAATGATGTACATGTTTGTACCTAAATAGATCTTTTCCTAACAATGTCTTTTAACACGGCAGCAACTTTGCTGATTAAAACGTGACAGAACCAAGAGAAAATAACCGGTATTTATTTATCTATTTATCTATTTGAAATCTGCTTCTACCTACTTCTATCTGCTAAAGAAGAAGTAACGTATTCTTCTTTGCATTTATTTTGTCTTAGTGTTGATTCTAATTCCGGTTAGAGCGCCCCGAGCGGTGGAAGAAAAATCCACAGAATAGCTGCCCCTTTGTATAAGCTGCATGGTTGAAAACTTATGAAAAAAGTAGCGGCTTATAGTCCAGAAAATACGGTGTATATATATATATATATATATATATATATATATACATAATCAATATACATAATTGTCCTGAACATGGTTCATAATGACATTAAATGAATTTACAGTTGATTTGATTTTATGTATCGTCCATAATCTGTTTTTGAAGTCCTGCCACTTCTAATAAGCTACACTAGATAAGGAAAAATAATAACTGTGCACTTGACAGGAGAAGTATTTTTAAAAGCAGCTCAGCATTAATGCATGATGTTTGTGAACCACCATGCATTAATGCTCATCACCAATATGGATTATCTATCGATGAGCTGAAAAACATTGAATCTGACGACAAAATGAAAATAATGATGAATAAATGCACCAGTAGGCTAGTTGTTCAGCTAATTTATCAGGCTCTTTCTCCATTTTTGCTGAGGTGGGGACACTTATCTTTTTGGTGACTCCAACTGAGCACAGATCTGATCATGTATGTTTGCAAAAGTCACTACAAATAAAAACAAATAAACAGACGGTGGGGTTAGACTTCAATGCTTTGGAAGCACCTTGCGCGCACCTATTACGTGTTGTGGTGGTGTGTGTCTTCAGCCTTAATTTGATGTCTAAATAAGTGGTTCCTGCCCCCAGGGGTTTCCCTGCAATACATCACCGCAACAACAATGGATCTGCTGCTGTCATCATCCCCGGGGACCGGGCACTTTCCTTCTCATGCACGGCCTTGTGGGAAATGCAGACCTGTAAACAATGCAGGGACGCTAAATGTGTGTGGGTACCCACATGCACAGCTTGCACTCACAGAGGACCCTCGACCGGCTCATTCTTGACTTTGTTCTCTTCATTTTTATACGTCTGAACCTTAATCAAGCTTAAAACGCACAACAAGTGCATTTAAATGTTCATTATAGGATCTGCTCTGATGGAATGAGTTGTGCTCGGAGCTTAAGAGCACAGTTTATACTGAAATACAGGACAGTAAACTGTTACAGCTTAATCAATGTGTCACTGTCAGGCTGTTGAATGCTCACCAGAGCCACCATTACTTGCTGTAATAAATATTCTTGTGACGGCCTCTGAATACGATTTGTCAGATAATAAGAATAATGTGGGGTTATTACTGGGGGTGTCAAATTAGCACGTTAATTGCGATTAATTAATAACAGGCTTATTTAGCGCTTTGGGTTTTTTAATCTCTAAATTTACTTTTTGTGTTTGCGAGTTGGCTGCTTGTGCTTGAGTTGTGGGTGGAAAACCATGGTCAGTCACATCTTGAAGTGGACGCTGATTGGCTGTCACTGTCACAGTTACTGAAAAATTACTGAAAAATAGTAACTAATTACCATTACTAGTTACTACATTAAAAAGTAACTCAACTTCTTCATTTCCTGTGTCAATAACGTTGGTCGCTTAGCAACAAGCTGAGAATGGCCAATGAGCTTCAGCAGCAGCTCAAGAACAGGACTCTTTCATGAATCGTTCATTACAGTCCTCAGATATAATCCATGGTGGCATGTCGGTTTATAAGAATCTTTTTGCCCAGAAGAAAAAAGAGCGTCAACAACGACCATAACAATTTTCTTCTCTTGAAAAAACACACCTGCACCGCGGCTTTAGGAGAAAAAGACGCTACAGAGTCGGGATGCAGCGGCTCATAAGAGCAGCGGAATACGTGCGAGGCGGGGCTGATCTCTGCAATTTGAAGCCTTGTATAATAATTGTAAAAAGAATTTCACTTATCACGGGTTGTTTTTGGAACGTAACCCCTGCGAAAAACCAGGGATTACTGTAATGACAATATCTCCACGTTGCGAAACTCGCCTTCTCTTGGCTCGACCATGACCGTCATGTTTTTGAATGAACACACACTCACCCACTACGTTTCCTCTGCTCTCCGCGTGTTGGGAAAAAAAGCTTCAAAATAATGGAGTAACGCACCGTTTGGTAACGGTAATTGCGTTACTGAATTTAAAAAGTAATGTGTTAGAGTATTAGTTACCGCAAAACTAACGGCGTTACTGTAACGCGTTACTAAATAACGCGTTAGCCCAACACTGGCGGTGAGTAGCGGAGGAGAGAAAATGGAGGAGAATGTGAAAGTTGTCGGTCCAGTGAATGGAGAATTTACATTTCTAAAACGCCCCGACGGAACCATGGATAAAAGTAGAGTCATATGTCATTGTGGAAAGGACTTTGCTCACCACCATTAGATGGTGTTGCGATGGCTTCCAGTGCAACTGTGAGAAACCTTGGTGTTATTTTCGATCAGGATTTGTTGTTTAAACCATATGTCAATCAGGTTTGTAAAATAGCCTTTTTCCATCTCCGTAATATTGCAAAGATTAGGAAAATCCTCTCGCAGAGTGATGCAGAAAAACTAGTTCATGCGTTTGTATCTTCTAGACTAGATTACTGTAATGTGTTGTTAGCAGGATGTCCAAGTAATTTGCTGAATAGGCTCCAGCTGATCCAAAATGCAGCAGCACGAGTACTGACAGGAATTAGCAGGAGAGACCACGTCTCTCCAGTGTTAGCGTCGCTCCATTGGTTACCCGTAAAATTCAGAATCCAATTTAAAATTTTATTACTTGCGTATAAAGCCCAAAACGGCTTAGCTCCGCATTATTTGCAAGACCTGATAGTGCCTTATGTTCCTGTCAGAGCTCTCCGTTCTCAGGGTGCAGGTTTACTCGTAGTTCCTAGAGTATCTAAATGTAGATTTGGAGGGCGGGCGTTCTGCTATCAGGCACCACTACTATGGAACCAACTTCCAATCTGGGTTAAGGAGGCTGACACCACCTCCACCTTTAAAACTAAACTTAAAACATTTCTGTTTAGTAAAGCCTATAGTTAGTGTTTAGTAAACCTCTAGCTGGTGTTGGTAAATCTCTAGGTAGTGTAAACTCTAGTGTGTTAGAGTCGCTCCTGTAGTTTCTTGTGGTGGCCCCCCCTTCTCCTCCCTTTTCTCTCTTTTGTCCATGTTGCAGCATCCTTTGCCGGACACCGGAACCTGCAGGTGGTCGTGGGTGGCTTGTAGCTTGCATTACGGAGCACAAGTCTTTCCCTGACCCTGCACCCCAACCTGGGACTTGCTGATTGGGCCGGAGCTTCGGGAGCTGTGTGCTGGCCTGCGGTCCCCACCCCTGGTCATCCCGTTGCTGGCCCCCCCTTCTCCTCCCTTTTCTCTCTCTGCAGGTGGTCGTGGGTGGCTTGTAGCTTGCATTACGGAGCACAAGTCTTTCCCTGACCCTGCACCCCAACCTGGGACTTGCTGATTGGGCCGGAGCTTCGGGAGCTGCGTGCTGGCCTGCGGTCCCCACCCCTGGTCATCCCGTTGCTGCTTCCACCTGCCTGCTGTGCTGTTGCCGTCCCTGACCCACCAGTCTGGCCCTCGGCAGGAGGGTCCCCCCTTATGAGCCTGGTCCTGCTCAAGGTTTCTTCCCTCCTAAAGGGGAGTTTTTCCTTGCCACTGTTTGGCTTAAGGTTTTTCTCCCACTAGGGGAGTTTTTACCTGCCATTGTTTATGTAATAACTGCTCGGGGGTCATGTTCTGGGTATGGGTCTCTGGAAAGCGTCTAGAGACAACTCTGTTGTATTAGACGCTATATAAATAAAATTGAATTGAAATTGAATTGAACCACCGAAGCAGCTTCATTTTAGCCTACCACATCAACGCAAAGCACCCGGTCGCGAGCGCAGCCGCAGCTAACGTTAGCAGCAACGGTGTTGCTTTCCCCAAACTAGACTGAAGGAGAGCACCGCGCGCATGAGCACGTCTGCAACCGAGAGGCTGGTGAATGTTCCTGCCAAGTGGATGTAAATGTCTAGGACTGCATCTGTTCAAGTCTGTTAAAAAATAAATACATTACTTTATAAAGCCACTTTTTGAGTTTATATATCAATGTTTTGATCTGCCACAATAATGTAATGGTTTTAAAGGAAAGCTTTTCTTAGCAATTTTTAGGTGAGATTAAAAAACAGATTGGTTAATTAGATTAATTTATTACAGATCTTAATTAATTAATCGCAAAAACATTGAAATCGCTTGACAGCACTAGTTATTACTTGTGAATGCTAATGAGCAAATATAGTGTCATCTCTGTTCGTCAGGACTAGAAGAACATGCTTATTTTGGAGAATTTAAGCGTCTTATGTTTCAAGCATCTTGAATCAGACTCAATTAAAGAGGGGTTAATTTCTTTTAAAACCTTTCCTTGTTGATCCCTCTTTTTCAGTTGATTAAGCTCATTTCAAAACAAGCCACTGACAAGGAGTCTGACAAAAAAAGGAGATGTATTTCACTGGATTTGGGAAAAAATTGTAAAAACAAGCATTTTCAAGACAGCCTCAGTCGGAGGCCTGGTCAGACAGGTCACAAGCTACATCAATATATAAAAACAATTCTCTTAAATAGGAATAAAGTAATTTTGCCGTCCAAAAAGTACTAGTCCAACAACTCACTGGGCATCAGTTCCAACTTAAGGTTCCAATTTTGAAAATATTAGTCTTTTTTTTTTTTTTACACACTGATAAATGCTGCAAAAAGGCCTTCTGTATAAACCCATCTATCTCATTTTTTCTCTGCACACAGACTCACACTGTACATTGATCAAAGAGTCATCTACCAACAAAACAACACACAAACAACCAAAAAAAACAACCAAAAGAATCTCAAAAATCATTCACAATATTACTCAAAAATCATGACGCCAGCATCACTAGTGAAGCACGGTGACCAGTGGTGGACAGTAACGGAGTAAATTTACTTGAGTACTGTACTTAAGTACATATCCAGAGGATTTGTACTTTACTTGAGTATTAGATTTCTTTGGTACTTATTACTCTTACTTGAATACATTTCCAAGACAAATATTTTTACTTTTACTCGAGTAAATTTCTAGGAAGGCTGAAAAGTACTCGTTACTTTCAGGTCTGCTCTTTTTTCTTCTTCCCTAAAATCCTATTGGACACAAGCTGTTTTTGTCAAAGGAGGAGACCTATCACAGTGCACGCTCTCCACTGGGATGTACGTAAAGCGGAAATACGTCAAGCCTCCTCAAAACCATAACGCCAAAGTAGCCTGTGTTTGTCAAGACAGAGCGGCAACAAGTCAAGACAGAGCCGCAACAATGGCTACGCCTGCGTCAGGAGAAGAAAGACAATCCGCTGAGTCGTCTGAGTCTGATAATGAGCCGGACTCGGAGCAGGGACTTTCACAAAATCCTTGGCCGTATCTTAACTCAATGTTTGAGTTTGACCGAGTAAAAAACGAGGGCACAGACAAACCACAGACATTTATTTTCAAATGTTTATTGTGTCTGCCGAAGCAGAACTACCTCTCTGCTTTCAACAACTCAACATCGAATTCTCAGAAACAAGAGTTAAAAGATCCTTAAATTAATTTAGAAAAAATATAGTAATTTACTGATGTGGAAAATAAGAAATTTACTCTTACTCTTACTCTTACTTTTACTTAAAGTAAATTTAAAAGCATTTACTTTTGAATACTTAAGTACCTTAAAAAGCTAGTACTTTTCTACTCTTACTCGAGTAATATTTTGACTGAGCTACTTTTACTTGTAACGGAGTAAATTTTGACCAGTAGTATTTGTACTCTTACTCAAGTACTGGGGTCGAGTACTCTGTCCACCTCTGTACACGGCTGCATACGCGCCGCTGCTGCTGAACTGTCTTAGAACGGCGTCAAGCAGAGTGCTGTTACTAATTCCTGATATTTTTGATATTTAATTGGATGGGATGGCCCCTCACAAAAACACTACCGCAGCTACCTGACTTCCCAGATATGTTGCAAGTTATACATGTATAAATTGCAAGTTATATATGAATTGAATTGCGCGTGCAACACGTCGCACCATGTTGACACTGACAACAAATAACACAGTTAATCCGACTCAGCCTGCAAACTCTAGCTCGAGCTAGCTGACACCTGACCGATTCCTCAGACCACTGCAATAATTTGAGAACGATATTGGAAAGCAGATATGGGCAAATAAGGTGAAACAGTTCAAATCCATCCATCCCTCATCTAAACTCACAGGGGTCTGCTGGACTCCATCACATGCATATTTAGGTAAAAGGTGGGATACAACCCTGCAGAGGCCGCTGGTCTTAACACTTAATACAGTTGCACTAAAATAGTTCAATCTTAGTTTCCCTTCAATCTTGTTTCTTCTTGTCAGTTTTAATTGTGTCCAGTTGCTTTGGAAGTGTTGGACCTTTCTTTGAAAAGGATAACAAATGTTTGTGTGACTTTCTACCACAGGATCACAGTTAATTCATGGGCTTCTTTGGGGTTCTGTTGACTCCTGAATCCCTGATGTTTTTGTTTGCCCTGATATGGCTTTTGGACGATAATTTGAATGGAGCCTTATTCTCTGCTCCACTGAGGAGTACAGCACCTTCATTTCAACATTTGCAAATAATCTGCTTCTTCTTTGCCGTTTTCATCAGCCACCCTGTTTAGCTGTGGCTTCACATGTTATTCCAAGAAGAGGCACGTCTTCACTGATTCACAGCTAAAACCGGGAGTGGAGTTAAGGTTATTGCACATTTAAAATGTATAAAAGAGGACCACATATATATCCAACGAGTATAAAAAAAAAAGAGAGGATGAAAAGTCAGGAAACTACAGGATTTTATCGATTTGACCCCTGGCTTTTGGAAAGACATACAAGATAAATAGTTTATGGTTAGAGATTGAGGTGGCTGAGGAATTTAGCAGGCTGAGCGGGACCGGTGGAGAGTGGGCGGGGTGTGGTGTAGATCAAATCCCAGCCTGGAGACAGACTGATAGTTTCCTGATAGCTTCCTGGGACGCAGCACAACCAAAGACAAGGCCTCAACAAGCCTGGAGTCACATAAATGGCCAAAAACATCAATTATCACCACAGCAGGTGGAACAATCTGCTGAAGAGAGCTTACTATGGGGTTAAACGAGAAGATGGAGATCTGCGCCAGACCCAGAGCTGCAGGAGGGAACTGGGGGCCAAGATGGTTGGTAAGCATTAAATGCAATATATCGTTTTGTATGCAGAAGAACATGAAGATACTTAAAAAAGAGAAAAAGTTATTATCATAAAAAATAAGGCACTTGTATCAAGATAGGGGAAGCATGCCAACATATTTGTCCCGGTCAGAAACACTCAACTTTCCATTTCTGCCCATTGCAGTGACATTGTTTATACCTTGCAGTGGCTGAGTGATAAAGAGAGAGAACAAGTGGTAGAGATGGAGCCGCAAAGAACAGGGAAAAAACGAGCAAAGACACAGAGCACAGAGAGGGTAGCAATAGCGGTGTAAATATGTCAGTGTGGATGAGCCAGGAAGCAGGGGAGTTGACCTTGGTCATAGTTTAAGACCTGTCTTTTATCCAGCTAGTGAGCAGCACCCAGAGCCATTTGTCTGCTCGCTGCCATATCGCTGTCCTGCCACCGCAGCCTTCTTTTGGTCTCTTTGGTCCTTCTTTTGTACTACAGGTATAATTCCGCTTTTGCTCATTTCAAAAATCATTTCAAAATCTTTGTTAGGTTTTCAAAGCTTTGCATCATCGAGCATCCTTTTATATTGCAGAATTACTACGACCCAGGGCAAGTTAGTCGTACCTTGTTGAAGATTTAAAAATCACAGCCACGTCGCTTTCTGGTTTTTACGTCAGAGCTTAAAATTTCTCGAATGGAAAATGATATCTATGGATGTGTAGAATTAACTCAAACGTTTGTGTTTCAGTAGTTCGGGCTGATACGACTTGTTCTCAATTTATTCATGACTTTCTTCTTTTTATGGTACCTTTTACAGTTTTAAAGCAGATTAGGTTATAAATAGAGAAAAACACTTTTTTAAAACTGGTTGAAATTTTAAAAGTAATGCTGTCATATTAAGTTTCAAGTGTGCAATTTCACATAAATAAATTAAAGTTTGCATCTAAGGTGAAAATGTTATGAAGAGTATATTTTTTTACTGTTAAATCTCCTGCAATCTGCTATTGTGATTACAGCCCATCAGCTACAAAATGTAGCTCTAAATCTACCCATACAGAAAATACTTTTATAGGAACTAC
Organism: Cololabis saira; assembly: GCF_033807715.1. Classification (NCBI taxonomy): domain Eukaryota; kingdom Metazoa; phylum Chordata; class Actinopteri; order Beloniformes; family Belonidae; genus Cololabis; species Cololabis saira. The sequence goes on along the minus strand of NC_084595.1, from coordinate 40,418,324 downwards.
TACTAATAAGACTTTCAGCGATTCGGTTCCCATCAGCTGCTCCATCAGTTTCCATGTCACATCACATGCTGAGCGGTGTGTTTACAGCTGGTGGTCCATGACATGACTTCAATCTCTCTCTGCATTCTTGTGTTTGTTATATTCAGTACTCGAGTTGTAAAAAAAAAATCAGGGGGGTGGTGGATTTTATCATATGGGGACAGATCATTTGTGCTGATTACAAATAAAATAATATATTACAAATAATAGCAGTGACCAAAACACCTGCAGAAATACTGCAGGAATGACATAGCAGCAGTTAAATGCAGACTTCTGTAAGCTTTAAATATCCACTGGGCTTACATCAAATACATCAAAACACAACAATAAAAAACAGTTTTCTGAACTTATCAATATGACTCTGTCCTTCACAGGATAAATAAAATGGATCACTGCAAAAACTCAAAATCTTAACAAGAATATTTGTCTTATTTCTAGTTAAAATGTCTCATTTTAGTAAAAAAATCTCATTACACTTAAAACAAGACTCATCACTGGAAAAAACAACAATTTTCACCTGTTTCAAGTAGATTTTCACTTGAAATTAGTACAAAGATCTGCCAGTGGAACAAGATTGTATTGCTTGTAATAAGAAGATAAATCCCATTGGCAGATTTTCCTACTTATTTCAAGTGAACATTTACTTGAAACAGGTGAAAATTGTCAAATAAGTTATTTTTCTGGTGTTATTTTTCTGGTGATGACTCTAAATGTTGAAATAGCAGTAAAACCACATTCATTGATGAAATGACATAAGGGATGTAAAGGGGGGGTGGCAGTTTTACAGGGGGGATGATTTTGACAGTTTTTATTTCAGGGGGGATGCCATCCCCCCTCATCCCCCCTCAACTCCAGTACTGGTTGTATTTAACTAACCTTCACAGGAAGTAATAAAGCTTTCATGCCAAAATAAAGAGCTATATTTACATTTTTTTGTGTCCATCTCTGGGTTCCCACCAAATTTCCAGGTTTTCTTAAAATTGTAATCAAAACCGCATGATCTGCATGCTGCATGTGCTGAAATGTGTTTGTCACTTTTCAGCTGATGCATTCTGGGGTGAGGATCCTGTGCTCGTGGTTGCCAGGTTAATTAAAAAAAAAGAAGAAGATATAAGGCCTTCTCTGTTAACAATTAACACATGTTGAATGCCTTTGTGTGGCTCAGAGTTAGAAATACATAAAATGTTTCAGTAACTCAGAAGCCAACAGGATGAGTAGTCACTGGAATAAACAAAGGGAAACTATTTTTAAGCAACACTGTGCAGCAATAGACGTGTCCAGGGTGAACCCCTGCCTCTCGCCTGTAATGAGCTGGGATAGGCTCCAGCAGACCCCCGTCACCCTGTACAGGATAAAACTGGTACAGAAAATGGATGGATGGATGGATGTGTAGCAATATCAATTCTGGGACTGGGGAGGCAAATAGAGCCACACACAGTTCTGTGCTGAGTAGGATTGATCTGGCACATCCTGTAAAATGGCTTTATCACACTGGAGTTTACTTGGTTGTGTCCAAGCACCAACCACCTAACCTCTGGGTTGAGGCTCATGCAAACTGAGATGTGTTGCAGTCCCTCAAATGACCACTGGAGGCAGGTTCCAGAAGTGAGTCAACCTCCATTGACTCGCTTGGTAAAATGTCCAACTTTACCGTAGAAATAAACATATTTATAGCCTGCTTTCAAAGACTGCTTTGGTCTCAATCGTTTGATTTCACACCCATGACAACTCTGAGTAGGGGGAATATTTTATACCACATCAGGAAAGTTTATGAAAACCAATATATATTTATTGCTAATAGGATCGATTGACAGCCAGCTCAGCCAATGACTAGCCATTATCACATCCTTGTCTATGATTGTCATGCTACTGTGCTTAGCATAGTAATCAGCAATCAACTAACCCAGTGTCGGCTAAAAGCAACCGTGAAATTTGATTTTGCCATCAAGTCACCACATGAAATGCAATTTTCAGCTGTAGACATCTGCCAGCAGCTCTGCAGATATTTCGCTGGTAGCCAAAGCTAATTTTGACTGACATACAGTGGGCGGGATCTCGTCAGCTTCGTGGGCAACATGGCTGCGCTCATTACGAAGAAAAAGAAGGTTCAAGACCAGAAACCCGGGAGCCACGTGACTTAATGCTTCGCCGCTTTTACAGTCTAGGGTTGTGTCTTACAACAGAGACTGATACATGAGCCTTTTGTTATTTGCAGGCCATATATAGCCGGTTTTGTAGCGAGGTTTTTTTTTGTGTTAAACATGAAGTCAAGTGATGACAACAATACAACAGTCCAAATAAACCATTCATCCAGGTATTTTATTTTCAAGCTGAACTTCAAACCAATAAACACAAATCTAAGCAGAAACACAAGAAAAGCCTGCGACCATGACAACATCGGCCGAGGACAGTTAATTCAGAAGATGTATAAATTGCCTAATTCAATGACTTAAACACTAAATTCCCCCCAAACACACACACGCACGCACGCACGCACGCACGCACGCACGCACGCACGCACAAAGAACTGTAATGAATTTTACAGTTAATATAGTTAAATAGTCATGAAAGGTTGATGCAGCTAATTGGGAAACAGCAACTGCTGTTTTTATAAGTATGATATGGGAACTTTAAGCATTGGTGTTAAAACCCTGTTACTTATAGATAGTCTAACTTTCTGTTTTTTTTTTTTGTTTTTTTTTTACTTTGGAAGAATTTATGGAGATGAGAAGCAAAGGAAACAGATTTTAAAAAGGACATTTCTCTGCAGATTGCAGTCTTTGACCATGGCAACATAAAACCGTGTAACTGATCAGCCTCGATATGATGGAGTATATAACTGTCTGTAGCACTTTGCATTTCTATCGATTGTGTTATCCTTTATTGCTGCACTAAAGCTCATCTAATGTTGTAAACGTCAGGACTGTTTTTGCTTTTGGATTTTTCACTTGTGCTGCTGAGCTGTGAAGCAGTAAAATTAACAGAATGTACAAGAGGGCAGAAGACGGATTTAATCTCTTTCCAAATCTGTCATCTACGTCAAGACTGTGTCCATGCACACCTGTGCATGTGTTTCTATTCATGCATGTGCGTGTTGAAGTGCTCTGGTGTCTATATGCACAGATTTATGCGGGTTTATACGTGTATCTACCCTCGTGAAAGTGTGTGTGTGTGTGTGTGTGTGTGTGTGTGTGTGTGTGTGTGTGTGTGTGTGTGTGTGTGTGTGTGTGTGTGTGTGTGTGTGTGTGTGTGGTGGTGTTGGGGGGCAGGATTGATGTCTAGCTGTTACAGGCACCGAGATGATGAAGTAGCTGAACACCAGAAAGAGCGAGAGAAGAAAATAAGAATAAATGGTTAAAATAGACAAATGGAAATACGCACAATGGTATGAAGAGGTTAGTTTATATAAAATTATCTTTGTACATTAAAAAAGAACACATCGTTGTCAACATTTTATCCAGCAATTACACATATTTCATGGTACTTAGTGTCATTTTGGTCAATTTTCCTTTGAGGAATGACGACCAAACTTGTTTGGAGGCAAACGTCCTGTAGGTCGAGGTAAAATATGGTGTCATAAACTCGTATGTTAAAATGGTAGCTCTGTCGGATTACGACCTCTATAAATAAAATAAATTAGGTAAATTTACAATCCATGATGGATGGCATGCAGTCTCAATTAGTCAAGTATGAAGAATCCAAAAACAAAACCCTAAATAATCTCATTTGCAACACTTATGGCAGGCAACCAGCTCTCCATTGTGCTTCTTCAGTAGGGTATGTTGTATATTGTATGAATGCAGTGAGGCAGCGTTCAGCTTTTATGCTCCTCACCTGTGGATTGAATTCCCAGAATGCATCGGGGCTGCTAAAACTTTTAACTCTCAAACCTTTTTATTTACTGCTGCGTTTCAGTAATCACCATCATTTTTCCATCTAAATTGTTTTGTTTTTAACGTACATCTCTCTGCCTTTAATTTTACACTCTTATTTTTTAATGCATTTTCTAAAAATGTTTTCATGTAAAGCACTTCAAATTGTCTTGTATGGGAAATGTGCTATGCAAATAAACTTGCCTTGCCATAATAAAGGAACCACTATTCTCTCTCTCTCTCTCTCTAAATGTATGTATATATACATACACACACACACATGCATGCATATGTATATATATATATATGTGTGTGTGTGTGTGTGTGTGTGTGTGTGCGTGCGTGCGTGCGTGCGTGCGTGCGTGCGTGCGTGCGTGCGTGCGTGCGTGCGTGCGTGCGTGCGTGCGTGCGTGCGTGCGTGCGTGCGTGCGTGCGTGCGTGCGTGCGTGTGTGTTGGTGTAAGATCAGAAAAAATAAACAAAAAAATGAATAAAACTTTCAAAAGTGCTCCACATACTTATCATCATAGTTATTGAACTTAGCCATACTAAGATACTAACTTGTGGTACTCTGCTAAAACCACAGTGTTATGTGAGAAGCGCAGAAGTGGCCAAGGATCTAAGTGCTAGTTTTAGTTTTGACAGAGGTTGTCTAAAGGTCCAATCTCTGCTGGATAATGAGAGGAAGAGAGCAACTCTGAGTCTGCAGTCATGCCTGACCAAATGAACTGGTGTGTGAAAGAGAGATTACGTGTTTGTGTGTGTGGAGAAGGAGAGAGCGAGTGATGAAGAGGATCCCACCGTTGCAGGAAGCGCGTAGACGGTGCAGCTGGTGAACCTCTGGGTTGCCGGCGGAAGCTCCAATCAGACCGGCTGAAGTCATCCCACTTCCTGATGCGAGTCCAGATTAAATCCCCAGGAGTGACCTCTGCTGTCATTGACATACACCTACTCCCAAACACACACGCACTGGGGTGCTAATTAAACTCCACATAAATGGGCCAGACAGACACGCACTTATGGCAGAAGACATTTCACTGATTTCTGTTCATTTTCTGAATAAATAAATGTAAAATCACACCTGCTCAAGCCTTAACTGTCACTGCTATCCAGCTCTCCCAAACCTTAACAAACACATAACCTTATGCTAAGAATCACAAAACCTAATGATGCACGTCCTCCGAAGAGCAAGCGAATCTCCTCAATGTGACTGCATCGAGGGATTTATGTCCCCACAACACGAGTACTCTGACCACACGGAAACACACGGTCCAAGGTGTTAATTAAACAATGTGACAGGTGATGTCACTTCACTGTGCCAACTGTGACAGAATACCCATCCTGGTGCCCACTGTGTCAACCAGCTGCCATGTCTCCCTCACTACCCACACACACACACACACACACACACACACACACACACACACACACACACACACACACACACACACACACACACACACACACACACACACACACACACACTCAAATACACACATTTGTCAATTGACAATCGTGACTGAATTCCTCTTGCTGAGCTCCAGGCTCCATGTTTGTGGCTGAGACGAACACCAATCAGTGTGGCTGACTAGCAGCTGCAGGCTACTGTAAACAACATCAGCTCCTGAAGAGGCTAGCACCAATACTGCAGCATGATCTCATGTAGAAGAGCCCTACAGTACAGAATGACTTTTTTTTTTATGGTGCAGTTACTGACATCAGCACAGGATTGTAATAATTACAGAGTCTGTGATTTAAATCCCATGCGAATGAACCGTGTCTGTGATTGTTAAAGTAAAAATCCTAATGACCCAGCCTATTTCAACAAACACCGAGGTCATGACATCATTTTACCGTATTTCCGCACCATAAGACGCATCATACTGTAAGGCGCACCTTCAATAAATGGCCTATTTTAAAACTCTCTTCATATATAAGGTGCATGGAATACACGGTAAAATACTGTACTATAGTGGCTGGTGTTGAGTTACGTATCTACCTGATGAAGCTGCGCTACAGGGAATGCTACAAAATGCTACAGGGAATGCAAAAAAAAAAAAAAACATGAAGAACAAGAAGAAAAGTACCATCAGTTAAACTTTATTCCATTATGAAAAATTATGAAAATTATGAAGATTATGAAAAACACGTTTTTTCTTGCTTTAACATATATAAAGTGGTCTCCCCTCAGCCTGCCAACTCAGAGAAGGAGGAAAGCAACCAAATTCTGCAGTGTCTGTACAGCCGCCCGGATGAGCCATCCAGTGTGATGTGGATCTACGAGCCGTTCAGATTCTGCTCCTGTCGTTACGTAACGACGGGAACGATATGTGAAACCACGCCCACAACTAACTCTGCCGGCCGGAGCTTCCGCCATTTTTTCGTGGCGGTGTATCACGTCATTCAGGCAGCCAATCAGCACATGCCTCATTATCATAGCCCCGCCCACTCAGAATCCTGCATAGATAATGAGGTTAGAGAATGGGATGATAAAGACATGGCTCAGAGGCTGAATTTCTAATTTATTTAGCAAAAACAATCAAAAGCTTGTTTTTAATACATTCAAGGCCTGTTTAAAATAGGTATTAGATGCCATAATAGGTCCCCTTTAACAAAATAAAACTTTTCCAGTTCATTCCCCGAATCCCTCAAAATCTTCTTCTTCTGTGTCGGAGGGGAACAGCTGGGCGAGTGCTGCATTCAATGGTCTCCGTCTCATCACAGTTGCCATTATGCGAGTCGGTGTCGCTGCTGTTGTCACTACAGTACCCAAAATCCCCCTGACTACGGTAACATAAATGACCGTAATGATCCTAATTATAAGGCGCACTGCTGGTTTTTGAGAAAATAAAAGCTTTTAGCTGCGCCTTATAGTGCGTAAAATATGGTAATCCAGTCCAAATGCACGTCCGTAGTTCAGTGACAAGTTAAACACATAGGCCCATACTGCATTTTCAGATCTTGTCAAAATGTGACGTGTTGTCACTGAAATCGAACTCTTCAGTTTCTCATCAGATGCTTTTAACTTAATAATAAAAGTTAATGTTAAATAAAAGGTCACTCTTTAATAGGGGTGTAACGATACACTAATCTCACGATACGGTACGATACACGATATTGAGGTCACGATAACGATACGATACGATATTATAGCAGTATTTTTTTAACAACCTTGAATGAGGAACATATGGCTGGTCTTTTATTTGAAAGACACAAAATACAAAACAATACTGTACGTTTGCCCTATTGTTACAGTTTTTAATGCTTTATAACTGTTTAAGTTTTAAAGAGAAAGCCAGGCCAACAATTTTGCACAAACTGAACTAAAAGTAAATGTCAGGTATGCATTATGCATCTTCAGTTTCATACAAGTACAAATATTTTGCCACAAATTGAATAGTTTCCCTCATGTATGATTTGACATTTTTCTTTTCCAGAAATGTAACAACTAAAATTAAATAAATAAATAGAAGTAAATAAATACATACAATTTTACATCATAAAAAAGATTCATGTTCACCTTATAAGTGTAAGAGGAGATTTATTGTTGTTAAGAAGGTTATTTTGGTAATTCAGGGTTCATTATTTTATAAATATATCCTTTATATTCTGATGTAAATATATAATATAATTAATTAATATAATATAATTACTATAATTACACTAGTCAGTTTATCTGTAGTGATTACAGTTTTAGATTGGGCGGAGTGATACGCCACAGTACGGCACTAGCTGCTGTGTTGATGCTCTAAAATCCTACACTGTTGAGCGGACAGTAAAGTACTCTTGAACACGGCAGAAGTTGTGCCCGTGTTTATCCTACTCACGACCCGAAAAAGGTTTAATTTAATAAGGTAAGGCTTAACTCTACACCAGCCTTAAATAAGTAAAGGTTCAGAGCTCAAAATGGGACCGCAAAGCGGGACTACTTTCTTCTGAGCGGAGTAAGATTTTGGTCCGCGGGTCGAGCCGCGGCCGCGGTCGGATGCGCGTTTCTAGTCAACACAATAGATTAATATTAATAATCCAATATCGCGATACACTTTGTCACCTCCGCGACACGTATTGTGAGGTTTTTGTATCGCGAAATTTCGTGGCACGATATATTGTTACACCCCTACTCTTTAATGAAACCCAAGGCCTCGGCGCCTTTTGTCTGTGAATTACGGTAGAAGAATAGACTTTGATTACCTGGTGCGAATGGGCAGAGGTTAACACAGATGTCGGGGTGTCATTTTAAAATGACTGCAGGTCCAGAGGTAATTTTAGTCGAATAGTACATCTGACAAGAGTTTGAGTCAGTCTAGCCCTTTGCTGAAAAGGTCCTGCTGATGTTACTGGTTAAAGGGAGCCTGTGGTTGGCAGATGGCTCGTCCACTCACTTGCCAGGAATGTTTTGAATGCACCTGCCCTCTCCCCAACACTGTCCAACAACAGCCTCCCAGATGGTTACGTGTGACAAACCATCTGGGGTGTTAAGCTGGAATTAGTGCGGGGTACACAGTCTTTAAAACTATTCATTGACTTTGATTTACTGGGACGGCGACGTTCAGGTTGACTTTTCAGTCACCCGGACTGTGCAGTAAAATGTTTTAAGTATTCGTTATCTGAGTCATTCATTCTCTTCGTTCCACTCACTTATCCAGATTTTAGGGTCCATGTGTGAGCCCATCTATGCGTGCGTTCATATATATACGTCTGGGAGTTCATACACGCATGGATTTGTGCCTCTCCATGTTAATAAAGCCTACAGATAAAGCTGTCAGCGTGCAGTGTTGATACAGGCTCAAGGCCAAATGCTCAGATGTCCTCCGTGACTTGCTGTCTCAATCTATCTACATCTTTCCATCTGTCTCCCTCTCTTTCTCACCATCCTTCCCTTTCTGCATCTGCCTCTCCATCTCCATCCGGTCAGCTGTCCAAGTGTCTCTTTCATTCTGTCTCGACTAATTCAGCAGAGAAGATTTATGACAAAATCCTTCGTAGAGGATGTTTTGTTATAATAAAGAGGATTAGGCAAAGGAGAGGAAACATCCACCTGCAGATGCTTGAGCACCGTTAATTATAAAGAGCCCCACTGAAACAAGTGCATTGTGTATGTATACGGCTTGAAAACATAGAAAAAAGCAGTGGTGATATTTACACAAATGTAGCAGCAAGGGATGTGCAGAAAGAGCAGCAACAAACACAAAACCATAATCTGCAAATGAACCAAGCGTTCTCTCCCGCATGGCTCATAATAGAAGCAGCAATTTCCCTTTTGTTTTGTCAGAGAAATACCGATGTAGCAGAGATCAGCTGTATCTTCTTGTCAATTATTCACTGCAACATAAATTTTGGCCAAGCTTTTTGCATGTTTTTGCATATTTATTACACAGTTATTAACAACAACAGGCTAAACAGAGTCTGCGATGAGAACTTGAGAATTTTTTAGCCCTTGTTTTACTTTGGAGATGTCTCCAAGTCTCTAAGTAGAAGAATATAGACTGAAAAACTCAAGTTGCAGAGATAGTGTCCCCTTCATTCAAGCCAACATGGTTGAAAAGAAGGAAATTTCATTTCGACCTTTAAAAGAAACACCTCCAAAGAACAAAGTGGCGTGCATAGCATGCAACTCGTTTCAGTTTCAGATGCAGTAATTTGTTCATACTGTGCCTATTTCCCCTTCTTTCTTTCAATAAATTACTACTTTTTGAGATTTTTCAAGAAGGTTATGTTTCGGATTAAACAGTAAAATTCTTCTCAAATTCTTTTCATGATCACATCGGGGATCCAGTCACATTAAAACAACATTTAAATCAGAGCAACTGTTCATGTTGAGTGAACGTCAAATTGTCGATTCACTGACAGAAATTCAATAAATCAACTGTCATGTTAAAAGTCTATCAGTATGCATTTACACGCTGATGTGATTTTCCAAATGTAATCAGACTACAATGTTGATTCATACTTTTCAACGCTGAATCTATTGAGACGGGTATGTTAACCTGTACCGCAAATCAACCATTCTGACCATAAATCTAGATTATATTAATAACTGATGATGTAACCTCAGGGCCGCAGAGACTGTTGATGTTTTTAAAAAGAGGCTCACACCCATCTCTTTAATCAGGCTTTTAACTGACTCTTTTAACTCTTTTACATTTTCTATGCTCAACCCTATTTTTATTGGATCTTACTACTCTGTTTTATATTAATCTTTGGTTTATCCTGTTTTATCCTGTTTTATTATCTAATTGTTTTATGTCAATGTTATATTTCAATGTTATTAACGCATTAATACGTTTTATGTTTGTATTTGTTTTATGTAAAGCACTTTGTGCTGCATTTCTATGCATGAAAGGTGCTTTATAAATAAAGTTTGATTTGATTTGATTTGATTTGATGTAAATTATCTGAGCAAATGTCAAATGGGCCGAGCCAAACTGGCTGGGGGGTAATACCCCCTTACCCCCTCACGGGAGCTTTGTGTATAGTAAAGTTAAACATAGAGAAACATACAACTTTGAGCAAATGATTATTGTCCTTTGTTTCAATTACAAAAGCCTTTTTTTGTGGGGGTTAAGTACTGTAATATTCATAAGTTCACATTTTCAGTCGACTGAATGAATAAAGTGAATTTTGTGCAGAGGAAATGTGAAATGATGCACACCACACACCTTTTTGTGTGTATGTTTGCGTGTGTGTGTGAGAAACACAGAAAGCAAGGCCTTAGCTGATAACAGCTGTCATAGTGGCAATTATCTCTGATCCCCGCCATCGTATTCCTATAGCTAGCTCTTGCAAAGAGACCCTACTTCTGTTGAACTTGATATAACCCCTCATGTCTCCAAAACATTTTTTGTAGAAAAAGAAAAAAAAGTTTGTGAAAAAGGTGAAAGAAATGACTGAAAGCTGTTTCGATGCAGTCTGCAAACATGTTGCTGCTGTTTTTGGAACATTGTAGGAGGAAACAACCTTAAACCACTTCTTCCCCTGACTGTAATGGGGAATGCGACATCAAATAAAATCAATAAACATGGAGTGCTAATGAGGTAACAGCAGAGATATGGATATGGAGTGTTTAATGGTGACATACTGTAGCTGCAGGAACATTTTCCTGACTCCAACGCCAGTCCACAAGGATTTGCAGAGAGATACTGCTAATCGAGTGTGGCGGTTTACCTGTGGTACCTGCTGTTATGTTTGTGATGTCATCAGCTCAGTTGCTTCCAGGCTACAAACTAAACACCCCAATGCATTAATGACAATCTAAGATTTCAACCGTGACTCTCTGCTTGCTACACCTAACTTTCCTGAAGGGTTTCAACTGATCTTTATTTTATTGCATCAGTTTTTCCATTTGGAGATTAAAGTACGTTAATCATCAAATGAAAGCAAATATCCAATTAAATTAAATGTACCCATTTGGTATAAACAGAAAATGTACTACATTGATTGTACAGTATTTTAGTAGTTATTATAAGCTGTGTTGGCCAGATTGCCCATATATCACCAAACTTAAATGGGATTTATTGTTCTACATACTGTAGCAATTACCACATAGCCTACATATAAGAGTTATGTTGGAGTTGCCATTTATACTTACACATTGCCGTTTTGTGTTTGTGTAATTCTACCAAACGCCAGATGAAGGTGCTGTTTCCTTTCCGCACCACTGAGCTTTCTTATCTCTGATTTCCTCCCATTGTAGCTCCGACGTAGCATCGGAGCAAATAAAGCATAGCTTATGTGATTTGGAGCTGATAAATGTCGAGCAAGAGTTATTTATACTGAAAATGTAGCAATTGCATTGTAACATTACAGAACGAAACCATACAGGCTAAAGGTCAATCTACATGAATTGAATTTCATAAATATCTGTCATCTGTCTCTCTCCAGGAGCAGACAGCTCTCCATTCTATTAAATGCATAAATCCATACACACCACAACTCTTCTTTTTATATGCTCTAGTCTTTTATATTGTGTCCACTCTGGCGCCGACGTCACTTTTTTAGGGAGCGCTCTTCTCATCTTTTTAATGAATCAGTCAAAAACATTCAATCTATACGTGAAAACCCCCTTTTCCTCCAGATGGAAACACATTTTGTCCAGCAACCTGGTGAAGACAGTTTAGATTGCCACTCTCCTTTTCACTTCCTTTGTGCTGCTGACAGCCAGACAGCTGCTTTTGATGGGACGAGCAGAAGTTGGAGTCACAGTAGACTGATTCTAACAAAATGTTTCAATGTTTTGCTCTGGTGTCACTCATGTTTTACCCTCTAGCCATTCAGATCTGCAGCTTCATAAACCCTTCTAACCCTCACATTGTCTTAAGAGAAATGTTGCATCGGCAGTAGCTCAGGTGGTAGGGCAGGTCGTCCAATGATCGGATGGTTGGCAGTTCGAATCCCACTGTCCCAGTTGCTGTCGTAGTGTCCTTGGGCAATACACCTTACCCACCTTGCCCCGTGTGAATTTGGTGGTGGTCAGAGGGGCTGTTTGGCGCGATATGGCAGCCACGCTTCCGTCAGTCTGCCCTAGGGCAGCTGTGGCTACAAAACGTAGCTTACCACCACCAGTGAGAATTTGTTGATATCTGTAAAAGCACTCTGGGTGCCTAGAAGGGCTATATAAAACCAAGCCATTATTATCAGACTATTAAAGCAGCACAATGTAACTTTCAGTTTTTGTTGAGTTTGGCGGCTCCTTTGGACAAAAGCGATAGTGCTTTACCAGAAAGAACTACATTTCCCATGAGCACCAGCGCGTACTGCCGGAAAACTCCTGTTTCCGTCGCGTGCATTTGTTTTGATAGTGAATGAAATAAGACGGGACGGTCTTTCAAAACTACTTTTCTGTTTTCAGCGGTCTTTTGCAGGATGGATAGCGAAGAGGTAATGCTCAGCTTTCGTCTCAACTATGAATCGGGAAGGAGGGGGAAGTGACGTATGCCGTAAAGCAGTCAAAGCCGTAAAAATGTGTAGTTTTTAGGGTAGCAGGGTTCCTACCATGCACCTCCAAGTTACATAGTGCCAGTGAAGGCAATACAGACCCCTCAGACCATGACAGAGGTTCATTAAACCTGTAGGAAGTTGATGTACCATCACAATGACTCTGGAAATATGATATTAAGGTGGAAAAGTTACATAGTGCTGCTTTAAGCCTGAATTATGGTTCTGCGTTAAACCAACGCAGAGCCAATCACAACCCTCTCGGTCTGCGCTGGGTCTGCGTCACCTCGACGCGTAGTTACATTTTTTGGGAGGTGCAGGTCAGGCTACGGCGTAGCTACAGAGAGACTTCCGCATAGCCGCGTACCCCCGGCGTAGGTTTAACGCAGAACCATAATTCCGCCTTAATGAGTTAATGGGGATCCAGTTAGGACTCAGGTAGACGGTCTGCAGATGGTGAAGTAGGAAAAGTTATTCTGAATCTGGGTGGAGGCAAGGAGCTGTGAAAAGTTAAGCCAAACCCATACACTTGGTGACATTTCTCCATCATGAAATTAGGCAGCCTTGTCCACTGGTACAGAATATACCGAAGCAATAACAGCAGGGCTTTATGTGATCACCCATGCACAAGCTTCCTAAAGCCACGATTCAGAACAACTAAAAAAGTATTTACTGCAAAACCAAGAACAGTCATTTATAAGCATTCCTACTCCAATGAACACCATTTTGGATGTTTTTTGTTGATACTTGTTGGTCGTTGCTCTGCCTGTATCACATGCCTCATTTCTCTTCTATCCAGAGGCTGTTTCTTCTGCATCTGTTGGTATTTGAAATCAAAGTTCAATTCAGAGGAACCAAAGGAAGTTCTTAGTAACGAAGAGGAAAATAATTTGAATGGCGGGTCAGGATGATCAAAAGCTTGACAAAAGGGAGCACAATCACAGCACAGAGTGACAATCCCGTATTAATTGAACCAGCAGACTATTCACTACTGTATTTGTGTGAATATACGACAGAGAGTGCAACAATTCAAACACATGTGTTTAAATGGTTGAATGTGACTTCTACTGAAGTCGGATACCTTGAGAGGTCAAGGAAATAAGAAAGTCACGATTTAAATGGATTAATTTACCATTTAAATAGAGTCTACCCTCTTATAAAAATCTGACGTGATCAACATGTCTTTAATTTGCAAAATTATCCATTAATTAAGTTACATTTAATTAGTTATTCCCCACCCCGGTACGTAAACTGAATTTCATTTTGAGAATGAGCAAGGTGCATGATATTACACACATTTGCACATGCTGAAAAGAATGTGACTGAGAGGAAGTAGATTATGCAACAAATTAGATTACATGCACTGTAAAAACCCGGTTGCTGTAATATATATGCAGACACCCAGACCAGTGCCCACTCTCCTTAAGCCCCTATTTGAACACCACAACCTCTTTATTTTAAGTGCATGTACAGAATAGTCTGAAACAGCAGGATCCACTGACAGAGTGAAGGGTTTCCGCACACACCCTACGTGTAAATTTTAAAATGCTATCAGCGTCACAGTCTTAGATTGCAACTTGTTGAGGGTCAGTCTCATTTGAACTCAGATGATTCAGAGCTCAAGGTCTATTGTATTGGCCGACTAATTTGAAACGGCATGACTTTAGGGCTTTCTTTGTGTGTGAGGATAGATCAGGACATTCTCATGTATGTTAGTTAAGCAATTGGCTTTGCTTTCTTGAGTATGGAACTGCCTTCTTGCTGCAAGAATTAAAACTTACACCTCTTCCCAGATGAGGAGGAGGGCAACAATAATCATATCGGACCTCACTCAACCAGGTCACGACTCATTTCACCTGCTGCCCTCCGGCCGATGCCTCTGGTTACTGAGTTCCAGGCACAAAAGCGTCTTTTTCTCACACACCATCTCCCTTATGATCAATTAGGCCACACCTTACAGGTTACTCATGTGCAACAATGGCTATACGGGCAATCCAACACAATACTGCATAACAATGTAATTATGTAATACAAGAACAATAATATCACCCTGTGCTCAGAATCAGAACATATTATTGTGTATTCACTTAACATTTATGTTTACTCATATACTCATATACTGTATGTTTATGCATATATCCATATCACCTGAACTTGTAAACATATGCTCCCATCTAAGCACAAAAGGCTTCTTTCACCAAGACGAGCAGACATCATTAAAGCTTCTTATTTCTGATTCCACACATTGTTCAGTCACTTCAGTCCAGTGGTGGCTGGAGCCGATTTGGAGGAACATTTTTAAGTCATCAATTAGCTTCAGTAAATAATGACAAAACAGTGTCTCTTAAGATGTTTTGTCAGGGGAGAGCAGCTTCTTTCAGCTTCCATACATGTTCAACAAGCACGCCTTGACAGGACATACGCAGCCATCACGCATCTTGACAGAGCAAACTGACATGACATACGTTATAAATCAGAATCTTGATAAAACAAACTGTTAGGAGAAAGAACGTGCTGGCGCCTGCAGTATCACCACCCACATATGGCAGCCGGGTGTAATCCTGCCTATCGGTTTGCATCATGCAAGTGGTAAGATACTCTACAGAGTAAATTGCGTCACATGAGATCATGTCTGTGATCAATAGAACACACATATGAAAGAACGCACTTTCATTTTATATTTTCCTTTACAACTATATGGTGGTTTGTGTGAAACCCCATTCAGCGCCGACCTTCCATGTCCCTCCACATCCAGCCACCACAGGGAGTCACAATACATATCTGACCTCCTTGAATTTACACCAGGGCTGATTCTGAGCTCTCTTGATAGAGGTCAGCTGGTGAACCTTCAAGTAACATCCAAACAAGGTGAAAATGCATTCAGCTACTACTATGTTGATATTAAATCTGCCCCAACTCTGGCCAATTTTTAAGTCCCATTGAAAAATCCTGTGACTTATTCACATTGGTTGTTCCGATCATAACTCTTTTCATTCTTTGTAATAATGTATTTTATGTACCTGAATTCAAATCAATCTTATTTACATAGCGTGATTACAGTAAAACATGTGTAGAGGTGTTTTTCAGAGACCCAGAGCAAATAAATAATGGCAAATAAAATTAAAAAAACTACCCTCTAGGAAGGAAGAAACTTTGAGCCGGACCTGGATCATAAGGGGGGACCTTCTCAAAGGCCAGCTGGGCAGAGCAGGAAAAGAGAGATCAGGCAGACAGAATGAAGAACAGAGAACAGAGAGACACAGATATACTGCCAAAGATACAAAAGACAAGATTTATTAGTATTAATTATCGGTTAACAGGAAAACTAAGAGTTACTGATACTGTATACGGTTAGCTGGTGTACAACAGAGACGACTGTATTAACAGTTGTAGACACTAGACACTGATGTGGTCAGGGGGGGGGACTGCAGGTCAGCATGCAGCTCCTGAAGCTCCGGCCTGCA
This sequence comes from Cololabis saira, assembly GCF_033807715.1. Classification (NCBI taxonomy): domain Eukaryota; kingdom Metazoa; phylum Chordata; class Actinopteri; order Beloniformes; family Belonidae; genus Cololabis; species Cololabis saira. The sequence continues at coordinate 40,402,016 of NC_084595.1, read as the reverse complement.
AACATGCACAGAAGAGAAAATATGGGGGCAGACCAGCACGTCAAACTACAAAAACACAATTATGATTATGAGATACTTCAATCAATACCTGTGGACTGACCTGAAGAAAGGAGAGAAGAAGAGGAAGGGGAACTGAGAAGAAGGGTGAGGGGCACCGCTCACTGGATCATGTCGGTGTCCCCCTGCAGCGTAGGCCTATAGCAGCATATCTACCACGAAGCTGTGTTTAAAATGAACCTACACTAACTATAGGCTTTACTAGACAGAAAGGTTTTCAGTTTGGTTTTAAAGGTGCAGGTGGTGTCAGTCTCCTTAACCTAGATTGGAAGTTGGTTCCATAGTAATGGTGCCTGATAGCAGAAGACCATCCTCCAAATCTACATTTGGATACTCTAAGGGACGACGAGTAAACCTGCCTACCTCTGAGAACGTAGAGCTCTGTTAGAAACAAGTATCATCAGGTCACGCTAATAATGCAGAGCTTGGCCGTTTAGTAACAGAATTGTGAATTGGATTCTGAATTTTACAGAGAGCCAGTGGAGGGAGGCTAACACAGGGAGAGACGTGCTCTCTCCTGTTGATTCCTGTCAGCAGTCGCACTGCTGCATTTTGGATCAGCTGGAAGCTATTTGGAGAATTACTTGGACATCCTGATAATAATATATTACAGTAATCTCGCCTAGTAGTTACAAACATGTGAATTAGTTTTTCAGCATCACTTTAGGAGAGGATGCTCCTAATCTTGTCGATATTACAGAGGTTCAAAAAGGCTGTTTTACAAATCCGATTAATATGCTGTTTAAACAACAAAGTTTGATTAAATATAACTCCAAGGTTTGCACAGTTGTACTGGAGGCCATTGCAAGATTGACTAATCCGTTCGTAAACTGTTTGCGACCAAAAACAATAACCTCAGTTTTATCAGAAGTTAAAAGTATTCTTGTTTCAATGGTTTCTAATGACTTGCCTCTGTGATATAAGGTCTCCTATGAACCTATGAATAAACAAATACAGTCAAACAAAATGACTAAAGTGCACAAATCCTTCAGCACATCAACAGAACACACTACCAGAACCAGAATGGAGTCCCACTGCACAGCTGCCCTCGTGAGCCTGAGCTTACTGATGCCTTTGCTGCTGCCAGTAGCTGTTCTGAAGCCGTAGGCAAGAGAGGTTTAACCTATTTTCACTCATGCACACACGTCCAGGCAGGAGTCACTTCTAGACCCCCTGGGGGCCCTAGGCAGGAGAGACCAAGGGGCCCCCCAGAATCATGATGAATGAAGTCCAGGACCCCAGATCAGTAACGAAATCTTTTATTAAACAATTAACATAAAAATTAATAGAGGGTATGCATTGACGTCACTTCCCCACTGGACCAGCCCCCTTACTCACACTGAGTGGCAGAAACGGCTGCAACTAGTGGAGAAGACGGGATAACAGCCGATTATCGGCTTAATTTAAAGGCAGTTGGACTTGACAGTGACCCGTACAGTTACCCCAAGAACCAGTGGTCAATGGACATTAATATTTGGTACAGTTACCCCAAGAACCAGTGGTCAATGGACATTAATATTTGGTACAGTTACCCCAAGAACCAGTGGTCCATGGACATTAATATTTGGTACAGTTACCAAGAACCAGTGGTCCATGGACATTAATATTTGGTACAGTTACCAAGAACCAGTGGTCCATGGACATTAATATTTGGTACAGTTACCAAGAACCAGTGGTCCATGGACATTAATATTTGGCCACGAATCAGGTTTCCTGATATTTATATGTACTTAATTTCTACACCGGGGAAATACACGAATCAAAGCTTGAAGGCTTACAAAAGTCTTGACACTTGGTCCGACTTCAAGGCAGGATTTGTTGTAGACATTAAAGTAATGAGGACACCGAACTTTATGATTTGATCGTTTAACGTTAGCTACCCAAAAATCCAACATTACCTGATACAAAATGGGAACCGCAAATCCACGTTTCGGTGTCTGGAATCCAGTTGTTTCTGCAAATTGTAGCGACCCATTTGTCTCTCTTAAGCTTATTTTTCGGCAGTCTGTAAAACGATAACTCTGATTTCTTGCTAAACCTATGAGTACAGTCGATCGCACAACAGCTCTTTCACATTTTAGATGTTTTCCAGCTGCTCAAACTGAAAGTTTACGCTGCCACTCAGTCTTTCTGCCATTCAGTCTTTCTGACACTCAGGGGGCGTAACCCGCTGTGAAGTCGCAACTGTGACGTCATACGCATTCCCTCTATAATAAATAAATGCAAACTTTACATACACACTAAATTATTCTGTGTCTATGAATGCGTTTAGAAGAAGATGGCCGAATTCACTTTACACACACCGCACATCGATGCTGGATAGTAAGGGGCCCCAATAGGGAGATTCCCTATTCCTGTCATTGCAGTGTCTATGGGGGTTTCAAGTTGTGTCGTTGATATGGAGCGATATCAGCCGTCTGTCGGGGGCCCCCCTTTTATCAACTAGCCAGTGACAACTTGGAGAGGGCCCTGTGCCGGGCATTTCTGATGCGTTGTGGTTGCAGCGTCTAAAGCAGTTCCATTATTTTGTTGTTGACTTCAGCCGTCCATCAGGGCCCCCTTCAGCTCGGAGCCCTAAGCAATTGCCTTGGTTGCCTTCCCCGTTTGCGGTGCCTCTGTTCAGGGAGCGTGGGTGGTACATGATCATTATTGCACGATGTGGATGGAGAATCTTTCCCTACATCCGTTTTGTGTTGAACATGGCCTGTAGAGACTAATGTGAATGCAGCATTAGTTAATGTTTTTGGTTTTTGCATGTTGCAATCAACGTATTACACATCAGACCTGTTACTCAAACAGTCTGCTGTCTTGACATGTCTCACACTCAGAAGAGTGAGGCAGCGTCTATTTTACGAAAATAAAGGGGCTATAACGGTGTTCTTGATGACATGGGGATGCAAGATTCAATGGTTTGTGGTGCAAACTTCCTCCTGTAACAACTTCTATGACCAGTGCTCCCACAATCCTGCTCTGTTTTTGTCATTTTCATGTGGCACCAGAGGCTGAGGAAATTTCCCCATCTCAGTATGTCTTCATCTGCACTGTGTCTGCCTTTAACTCTTAGTTTTTGTGACAAACTCCACACTGGCTTTGCTTTTCTTGTGTGCGCTTCTTTCCATTTTCCCCTCTTACGTCTCTGTGGATTTTTCCCCCCCGTCTTTTTGATTGCTGCCTTTTTCATCTTGACACCCTTCGTCTTTTCTTCGTTCATATTATACAGTAGTTCTCTCTTGACTGTCTCCACATCTCTCTTTTTTTGTCACCCTGTCCTCATCTTTACTGCCAGTCTTTCTGTTGCTGTCGCTCTCTGTTTTTCAATTTCACTCCCTCCCTCCTTGACTCGCTGTGTAAATCCCCTCTTATCCACTCCCAGTAACAACTCACCGCATCCGGCTCTCTTGTTCTGTCACTATGGATATTTGTTCTAGATTAACCTGTCATGCTCCCTTCCACCTCTCCTCTCTCTTGTTTTTTTTTCACTCATATTTCAGTCTTTTTTCTTCTTACCCTGTCCTTCAATACGTTCGCTCTTACTTTGGCTGTGTGGTCTTTCACATCTTCCATGAGAGAGCTGAAACATCAGTTTAACAGGCATCACAGCATCCAAACCAATAAAATATAAAGGTCTGCCTCTCTCTCTCTCTCTCTTTCTCTCTCTCTGTCATCTCTCCCTCCACTTCTTTCCCATTTGCACAGAAAAAGAGAAAGAAGGACCCTGATGAGCCAGCAACCTCTAGCCAATTCCCGGGGATGACACGCATGTTTGTGCCGGACCGATTGCCGTTTGCTTTTCATCTGAGGGATAGATTGAGCTCTTGACCCACTCCTCCTGTTTTCATTTTTTCCCCTCTCTCAAAAGCTTTCCTCTCCCATTTGTCACAAAGTCTGGAGATGGATTTAACAAAGAGTAAGACAAGTTTTCTATTCTGTTTTTCTCCCATTTTTCTCTATTTTCTACCCATGTTTTCCCCCAGCTCAGATTTTCAGTTTAACTACATATCAAATCTGTCCACTTCATTTTCGTCTCAGTTCCGTAAATTTTTCTCCAGAGTGCACGAAGTCTGCATATATGATTAAGAAAACAAATTATTAGAGCCATGTGGAAATCATTTGTAGTGTTGAAGCCACTTTCACACTAGAAGCAGGGCAATTTATGTTGGAAGGTTTAGGAGTTCAAAAATGTAATTATTTTGGTTATAAGGAAACATATGCACTTCATCTGCAAGGTTGTCCTCAATTCAGGACCTTCGTTTTGGTACATTTATCTTTTTCTTGGTATAGAGACTACAAAGGCATAGACCCACGTCATCCATCCCTGGGTAGGTAGGAACTAAGGCCCCGTTTACACGTAAGCAAAAACAGTGGCGTTTTCATGCGTTCTGGCCGTTCGTTTACACAAAAACGAAGCTCAAAGTCACCAAAAACGATCATTTCTGAAAACTCCGGCCAAAGTGGAGATTTTCAAAAGCTCCGTTTTCACGTTTGCTTGTAAACGGAGGGAAACGGAGATTTAGGCTTCAGAACGTCACATTATGCAACAGAAACGTCACCAGCATCATGTGTGCGACCTGTGTTTACAAATTGTTTGGCCACCGTCAATATTTTCTTGTATTTTACCTGTTTTATATTCTAACGTCACACTTAAAAGTAACTCCACTTCTCTGTCACTCCAAACGAAAGACTTTCGTTCCGTCTTGGAAGTAACTGGCAGTCAAGGCTGATTTATGGTTCCGCGTTACACCAACGCAGAGCCACGGCGTAGGGTACGCAGCGACGCGCACCGTACGTAGGCTCGTCGATTTAACGCGGAACCATATTATTCAGGCTTCACACGTGTCATTTGTTGACGTTTTTTTCCAGGATTCTGATTGGCTAGCATGACTTTATGCTTCTCGTTACACTGCCCCCTGCAGGTTTGGCTGCTCATAGCATTTACACGAACCCGCATATAATGCTGTTAATATTTATGCGGGTTCGTGTAAACGAGGGTATTTTTCAAAACGTAGAGGGGGAAATATCTGTTTTTGTAAATACCCGGCTATGTGTACGTGGCCTAATGCTGAAAAACGTACCACTGCAGGGGGCCCGGTGTTTCCATTAAACAGTATTTTAGCGTAATTCTCGCCAAACGTTGTCTTGCAACACTTTTATGAAGGGAACTCTCCTACAATCTGGTCCTGTAAGACTTTTCTACAACATAGAAGAAGATTTCAACTTTGAAGAAGATGGATGGAAAAACGGCTTTAGTTCTGAAGAAATTATTGCGACCCCCGTCATCGCTGTTGCAAAAAAAGCTAACAGAAGAAGAAGAGCAGCAGATGATCCTCACCTGGATCCTCTGTGCCTAGCCATGTCTACACCGTGTGTCTGTGTGTGTGTATAACCTAAGTCAATTGTAGTGTGCTTGTGTCTGCAGGGAGGGGGGAGGGGGGCAGGGCATTAATAAGTTTTATGTTTATTTGTTTTATGTTAAGCACTTTGTGTTGCATTATTTGTATGAGAAGTGCTATATAAATAAAGTTTGATGATGATGGTTGATGATGATCATTCACTTGGTCATATGACCGACTTCATCACATCCAATGATATCCAGGTTTTTCTTTGTGATATCTAGGTTTTGCGCCATTTTAGTGGTAATAGAAAGTCACTATGCACCTGCTTCATCCTCTTCAGGGTGTCGTTGGGTGAAAAGCCTTTTCTGCATAAAAACATTGATTGTTTAAAAAGTAATTTTACTTAAAGGTATTCCTGTATTATAGTCCTATATTGACTTTTCTGCTCCTGAATTCATGCTATGTGAAGGATAATTAATTTTAATTCATATATTTATCTTTTTTTTGTATTGTTTTGGATGTTACCTGTGAATCTGACACACGACAAATCTGCCAGATTTCATAGCTCACTATGATTATAAAAGGAGCTGTTTGAGAAACACCACAAAAGCTCAATCTCATCTTCAGGACCCCTCCCTCCCCCCATAAGTCAAGTTAGACTTCAAAAAGGGATCGTTGTGGCAACTTTTTATTGGTTTCACTTGGAAGGTATAAATAGCGATGTCAGGTTACATTACGTACTGCTATGTAATGAATTATATTTTAATTCTCCAAAGGGAAAAAAAAACAGTATTTGTGACAAGTTCTCAAACTAAAACGCAACAGACTTTTTGATACAGATGTTACACAACAAAAAAGGTTTTAATTTATTTTTTTTAAATCTAATTGAAGAATAAAAGTTAAACTTGGAGAAAGAATAACTCATGTGGACATGGTATGCTCTTTTTTGTTTTTGAACTTATCTTAGGTGCTGCAACAATGAATTCTTACCATGGATGTTTTTTGCAAGCTTAAAAAGTAATCAATAAAAATAATTTCTTTTAAGTAGATCACTTGTGAAGTACATTCACGAGGCTAACATTTTGATGTTCGATTGAGTTGTAAGAATCATGATATTTTTTGTTTATAAGGGATTTCTGATGAGTGCAAAGCCAATCAACCCCCCCAAAAAACTAAATATCTAAAGAAATAATGCCAATACAGTACAAGGTGGCGCCCCAAACCACAGTTTGATCTTTATTGCCTTTTGCTTCTATCTTTGCTCTATCTTGTTACATGCAGTGTCTCAAATGCAATTTTACTTACTGTCTTTTAATCAAAATATTTTCATACAAAGTTCTTTGAGTGAGAGAAAGAATAGATCAGCAGACTTTATGTAAACAGCTGATTAGTTTCAAGGAGGCTGTTTACACTGAGTGTATTGGATTTTAGCAACACGTCGTAGACATGATTTATTTAGCTGAACAGCAGCGTATTGATATTTAATTATTATGCATCGCAGTTTATGGTGCGGCATAATGTTGAAAATGATGAAAAACCGAACAAGCGGTTTACAGCACAATGATTCACTCAATCAATCTGCAGAACCAAGACTGAAAGAGAGGGATTGCAGTGAGTGTTGACTGATATGTTCCCTCGGGGCCGTCAGAGATGAGACAGGCTCAGTGATGGTCTCATTGAAGCTTATTTTGAGTTCCCAATGACACTTCAAGAGAATCAGCATAGAAAGCAAAGCAGCCAACTTGAACCTTAAATTTCAATAATTGGTATCATTATCACTCAGAGAAAACATTAAATTTTACAGTGATACTATACCACTTTGCATTGATAAAGTACAGCAACAGCCATGATTTTAATACTTTGGTTGTACGTTGGTTGCTATAGCTGCTGTCATTTACAGCACACATTGAAAACCTCACAAGGAAACTTAAATTAAAGTTGGGTTTTTTATTTCGCAACAAAAAATTTTTTACTACTGAGGCTAGAAAGAAACTTATTCAAGCTACATTTTTAAGCATTATTGACTATGGCAGTGGTTCTCAAATGGGGGTACGCGTACCCCTGGGGGTATAGTCTAGACGGATTTCAGAAAAAAGGCCTTTTATAAGAAGTAAGGAGCATTTATGGGTACAAGTCGGGAACCGGCCTACCTTACATATTTCAAGGGTGCTGAGTCCAAAAAAACCGGTACCCGAGTGAAATTTTTTTTAGTTTTTGACCTTCTAATTTGCATATTAAAATGGCCGCCAAATGGCCCATCTTGCACAGTTATTGGACCATTTCCTCCTATTTATTTTTGTAAGTAGGCAATCAAGATGAGGAAATTAAGTTTCTAGATCGATAGTCAAGGGTCAAACAAGGATATAGTGGAGGCTCAGTGCCTTTTTTATGTATATATATATGCAAAATACCAACTTTTAAGGTGAAATTAAGCATTATTTGTGTCATTTTTTAAGGCCGACATAAATATTATATGTTATATATATTATATTATATTATATATGACATATGATGTACACCATATTATATGATAACAAAGAAAAAATCCATTGCAAGTTGTCTGGTATTTCATGTTTTTTTTTTTTTTTTTGTGCAAATTAAGCATTTGTTCTCTAAATTCTAAGACGGGAAAAACTCAGGTAAATAGGGAAAAATATTCAAAAAGAGACCACCATGAAACGTACCAAGTTGAATATTTAGATCAGTACATAGCATGGTCAGTCCCATCGCTGAGGACCCTTTGCCTGAGGTGAATTAACAGCAAAAAGGATCGTAACAGTTTCACATGCTTTGGTACCTATAGCCACCTCCAGCCACCTGCAGCCACCTATAGCCACCTGCAGCCACCTATAGCCACCTGCAGCCACCTATAGCCACCTGCAGCCACCTATAGCCACCTGCAGCCACCTGCAGCCACCTATAGCCACCTATACCCACCTGCAGCCACCTATAGCCACCTGCAGCCACCTATAGCCACCTGCAGCCACCTATAGCCACCTGCAGCCACCTATAGCCACCTGCAACCACCTACAGCCACCTACAGCCACCTGCAACCACCTACAGCCACCTGCAACCACCTACAGCCACCTACAGCCACCTGCAACCACCTACAGCCACCTACAGCCACCTGCAACCACCTACAGCCACCTGCAACCACCTACAGCCACCTACAGCCACCTGCAACCACCTATAGCCACTTGCAGCCACCTACAGCCACCTAAAGCCACCTATAGCCACCTGCAGCCACCTATAGCCACCTGCAACCACCTGCAGCCACCTATAGCCACCTGCAACCACCTATAGCCACCTGCAGCCACCTACAGCCACCTGCAACCACCTATAGCCACCTACAGCCACCTACAGCCACCTATAGCCACCTGCAACCACCTGCAGCCACCTATAGCCACCTGCAACCACCTGCAACCACCTATAGCCACCTGCAGCCACCTACAGCCACCTATAGCCACCTGCAACCACCTACAGCCACCTATAGCCAACTGCAGCCACCTATAGCCAAAAGCCGAAAATCGGGGCTGTTATGCACTGCAATGTTTACATGTCAGAGTGATGACCAATGTCCTTGTTTAAATGTGGAGTTGTAGTCCTCAAGCATACCAAGGCAATGGGTAACCAAAGAACTTGGAAAAGGACTGCAGAAAGAAATACTAATCAAAATGAAATTCCAAAGACAAATGGCACACAAGCAAACTAGAAAACTATAAAAACAATTTACCAAAACAAGTGACCTATGGAACTTACAGAAGAAGACAGATGAAAGCAAAGCAATTCAGCTAGAAACATTAAAGAAAATATACAGAAACAAGATCTGATCTGTAGAACTGTTCAAGGGAAGTTTCATGTTTTTTTTTCCCTATTCACTTACATTTTTTGATGTTTGAATTAAGAGCATTATGCTTTGTTTGCATAAAAAAATGAATTCTCAGACAACTTGCAATGGTGTTTTTCTTAATTATTATGTAATATGGAATACATCACATATCATATACACACTGGGAACATTTAAGAGTGATATTGACTGAATATTTATGTTGGCCTTAAAAAATAACACAAATAATGCTTAATTTCACCTTAAATGTTGGTATTTTGCATATATATATACATAAAAAGGCACTGAGCCTCCACTATATCCTTGCTCTGACCCTAGACTATAGATCTAAACACTTAATTCATCATCTTTGAATGCCTATTTACAAAAAAACTTGGGGAAAATGGTCCAACGACTGAGCAAGACAGGCAGTTTGGCGGCCATTTTGATATGCAAATTAGAAGGTCAAAAACTCAAAATTTTGCTTGGGTACCGTTTTTTTTGGATTCAGCACCCTTGAAATATGTAAAGTAGGCCGGTTCCCGACTTGTACCCATAAATGCTCCTTACATTCACTTTTTGGTACTTCCCGTCTAGTCTAGTACGTGAAGGCACTACAGGGGGTACGTGAGATTTTAAAATATACATATATTTAAAAAGTAGCATCCATGCAAAAATCCTTTAAAAATAAATATTTCATAAATAATTGTGGAAAATATAAGTCTAAATTCATAAAATGAATTTTATCATCTGGAGTAGGCTATTCAACTTATTATCCTAAAACCTTAGAGTATCCCCCACACCAGGATGGTTCCACCTAACCTGTCAAATGCCACCTGGCTTCACCTGTCAATCACTTGGACCAACAATGGAGTCGTGGTTGAAGCATAGCAGCAATATTTTTATGTTTCATAAATCAGTTACTGATGGCACAGTGCTCTGTTTTAGGTCTTTTTTTTACAACCAAAAGTGCTTTGCGCTGGTTAGGGGGTACTTGGCTGAAAAAATATTTCACAGATGGCACATCACTGAAAAAAGGCTGAGGACCACTGGACTATGGTGACATAATATATATGCATGCTGCCTCCTCCTTGCTAAAGAATCTAGACAGTGTTTTCCCCCAGCTCTCTAGCAGCTACAATACCAGATCCACTATGGCTACTTTTAAAAACTCCCAGAGCACTCACTGAACTAGGTAAGACTGCATTTTCTCACTTTGCTCCATTGACATGGAATGGTTTACAAGACCTCACCCACTTAAGCACCCTGGTTTCGCTTGGTGAATTTAAATCTTTGTTACGAAACAATTTACTTGAAGAATGTAGTTGTTGTCTGTAGAATGGATATACTGTTTGATGTTGGTTTTTTAGTGATGTATGTTGTGTATTTTATTGCTGCTGTTGTCTTGGCCAGGTCTCCCTTGCAAAAGAGATCTCGTATCTCAATGGGACTTCCTGGTTAAACAAAGGTTGAATAAATAAAAAAAATTTAAAAAAAAATAGACTCAAGTTCACATTGACACCACTTACTGAAACATTTTTTCGGGCCAATATTAAGTGATCAGTTATAATATTATGGCCGACTGGTATACGTGTGTAGGGGCTGCACAGTATTTGTGTAGCTGTGTGTAAACTGTGTATGCTGCCACAAATGTGTGTAACTACGGTAAGACGTCTTTGTGTGTTTACTGGACGTAATTAAAGCAGTCTGTGCCAAGGCAGTGACAGTATAATACCACCCTAATCGTCTTCAGCTTTCCCATCTGGGTGCCTAACACAACTCTCTTTGTCAAACAAACACAGACAGGAAGTCAAAACTTTTTATTTTTTCATACCAGACAATAGATACTGGAAAATGAATTAGTGCTGCTGAGAAAGAGAGATGGGGGGCAATTAGTTAATTGAGACAGACGATTTGAGTAAAACCAATATATGTTTAAAATATACGTATAAAAGCATAATTTGTTTGTGTATTTGAGATGAAAACACAATCATTAGATTGCAGTGACTTAAGGTTTGATATATATATGAATCCCATTTCCAAGCATCATTTCCATAACTATCAGTAAATACTCCAACTCTTATGGGAATTACATAGGATGTGTTTCAATTAGCAGGGAATCTAATTAAACCTACACAATAACCATTCACCGAACAAATAACACTGTTGACCACAGGATGGCAGTAATACACATTTTTTGCTGATTGCAAACAGGTAGCAGCATTAAACAAGACAGAAAGAAGAATACAACAAAAGAAGAAAGAGAAGAAGAAACACATGAACTTAGGGATGCCCGCCAAGAAGTTCCTGTTGGCCAGTCCGAGTATCTCTCCTACTATAGGACTGTTTTTCAAGAGGCATGTCAGGAACAATTGTCCATGTCCCATCCCCTCCTCACTGGGAAATCTCTGGCTCGGAACTAGGACTTTCTTATATGGATTATTTTTCACCTTTGTAAGTCTGATCATCTGTCCTCTCGGCTTCTGTCACTGCTTTACAGATGATACCCAACTAGATGTTGCTTTCTCTTCGGATGAACTCACAGTTTCACCATGAATATCAGCTAATCTCCCATCCACACAGATGAAGGGGATACCTTTACAGCTAAATGTTTTTTTTTGTCTGCATATATATTCATGGTTAATAGCAAGTTGGTAAAAACCTAAGGCATATATATAAATTTTTAATATATTATATATATTTTAATATATCATATATTTATTTTTTTATATATATATATGCAATACTATAATATATATATATATATATATATATATATATATATATATATATATATATATATATATATATATATATATATATATATATATATATTTTTTTTTTTTTTTATTTATTTTTTTTATTTGTCATTTTCAGGACACATGTAACACACAGTGCACTGGGAAACGAAATTACGTTACCTCTGGCTTTGAAAAGCAAATAATGATACAGTTAAAGTAAAAACTCAACTTAACTAAAACTAAATTTTAACTTAACTTAAAAAGGTGCTTGAGTGCTTAAAAATATGAAAAAGAGGAGGGGGGGTCGGGGTGGGGGGTGACATCAACTGCTAGTATGAAACGAGAAAAACACAGGGAAATGAACAATGGGCACACAAGCCTTTAAAATCTGTAAGAGAGAAAACAAACAGACAGGAGAACAGGCAGAGACACAAGCAGCAACCATTTCAGGTCCCTGAGACTGAATCAAAACTAAGCTACTGCGATTATCTGTCCCCAAAAACTGTGGGGTGAGTATGTAGGTGAGTGAGCAGGTGTGTATGTCTGTGTAACTGTGTGTGTGCGTGTGTAAAGTCAAAACAATGCTCTACCTGAACTGTAACTATAGTGGAGGAGGGAGCAACCACGCTACCCGAGAGACCAGAAGCCAACAAGGAAGAAACCTGAACCCAGGCCACCACAACCCCACAGAGGGCCAGAAGAAGCTAAATGTTTTTAAGACTGAGTTATAAGTCATTCTGGTCAGTCAGTCCATGTAACATGATGTTTTTACAAAAACAGTCAACAAAAGGGAAAAAAGATCAATTTCATGACATAACCATTTGTCCCTCTCTAAACTCTAAACAGCCGTAGTTATCTTGTTCCTTGTAGGCGTCATGGCATGCACAGTGACAACCCAACAGAACATGCTGGTATATCTGGTATATAATCAGTCAGAAAGGGTCACTCCCACATCAAACTAGTCACTAAAGTTTGCTACGGTGGGCAGGTTCTATAGTTGTCTAAATTAAATCATAAAGACTGCATTCCTCCCTGGCACAATGTCTGGTTCTGCCTTCTTTATGAAGAGTCTGAATCCAGACTGTTTTCATGAGTGGGTTCAAAATGGTGGAATGAGATACCAAACGTTATCACAGCAGCGGTGTCCTTCACCACCTTCACGTATCTCCTGTGGACGTCTTCCAGAAAAACACATCTTCTCTGAACAATTTTAATACCTTAACATGCCCAATTTGCATTTACTTTACACTTTTGTGAATAGCCTACTTGTATTATGTTATTTATAATAAAATACAAATAGATACCTAATGTGCACACTTGAGGTTTGTACTACAGCTTGAATATTGTTTCTCTGGATAAATGCATCCGCTAAATAACTAAATGCAAATGTACTTCAAGGCTTTTCTGCTTTTCCAATTTATCTCACTTAGACTTTGACAGTGAAGTAACTATGGAAGCACAGAAGGATGCAGGGGCGCAGTAGCTCAGCAGGAATCTAACAGAGTATATGTCTGTTGCTTTTTCAAATATCCATTTAAACGGACAAAGAATCATCCTGGTTTGCCTTTTATCTTCAAAACCTCTCAGTGAGATCATTCTATTATGCAGGTTTCATATTTTTGTAAAAAAAAAAGCAAGGGGTAGACGAGCAAAAGAGACAAAGAGTCAAGTTCATAATTAATCCATACACCCCTTTCCTTCACACAAACTACAGTAGCATTTAGGGAGAAATAATGTATGAGAAGAGGAGGTTGCATATGTGGCAAAGTCAGAGGGAGAAACTCTGTGGAACAGTGTCATGGTAATTACATTCCAGATTTAGTTTCTTATGAGTTTTTAATGGTACATTCTTATTAAACTGAAATGATGTAAATATCAGCATTTGTGCTGCTCATGCACCAGGATTCTTGTTGGAAGACCGTTCTTCTGCAACTTTAAGGTGAGAACAAATGTTTGGAAAATGTTCTGCCTTTTTGGCACCAGATGATTGTTTGCTCATGGGCTGCTTTAGGTGCAAGGGCTATTAAAGGAAAAAGCCAACATACCCCGTTTCATCTGTGCATCTGTGTTTTTCTGCTGATCATATCCACACGAGGCTGCATGGCCCAGCAGTAAAGTTATGTATTCATCAGTTCAAGATACATCGCGTCTTGCAGGTCCTTCACAATTCCTGATGCCTTCAGTTCATCCACTTTTTGATCTCCTTGCTCTGAATATACACAGGCCGCTTTTTTCCGTCATTCATTTTTTTGTTCATGATTCTAGAAGTGAGAACAATAGATAAAACAGATTTCTTTTTCTCAACTTCTCGGACAAGGGCTTGCTTTACAGTCAATAAAATTGAGTTTTGTCTTTTTCATGAGCAGTGTTTTTATATGCAAATGACTAAGGGCCTGATTTACTAAGATCCTAAATAAAGAGTACTAAATTGCGTGTGCACTGAAAAAGTTTGCACGTGCTGTTGTTGTGTGTTTTGCGGGTGATCAACTAAGAATGCTTGCGCAATTGATAACAGGTGCAAACCGCAGTATTTAAATGAGGTGTTGCGTGTCTTACGGTTTGCGCCATGGGGAGTCTGGATGGAAAGCAGGATAGTCGCAAGCGCAAAATGAAATTTGACGAGTTGGAGTTAGAGATATTAGTGGAAGAGGCAAATAAACACATTCATGAACTACAGCAAAGAAATTTAAACATTACCAAAAGAAACGCAATATGGGAGAAAATCTGCGATAGAATAAATGCAGTTGGTAAGACAAAAAGAACGGCAGATAAGGTTAAAAGAAGGTGGCAAGATATAAGGCGAAGAACTAAAGAAAAAGTGGCCTTAATAAATTAATTTGGCATGTCGCCTCCTTGCCACAATAACAGCAGCCATCGGTGCGTAATGCTGGGCAGATTAGCGCCTTCCTTTTGAACGTATTAAATACAGACGCAATCACAATCCCCGCAATTACTTTCAGGCTTGGTAAATCTCATTGCGTGTGGTAAATTAACTATTTGCATTTTCCCCTCCCAGTATTTAGCGCTTTCTGGCGGGTACGCCCCATATTGATTATTCATCAGGGCAAAAGTACTAAATGAACAGCGTGTGCTATTTTGCTCATTTGAGAGGCGCAGTCCTCTTTGCACGCTGTTAGTAGATCAGCTTGCACATTGGTTTGCGGGTGATGTCAAGTTTGCACACGTTTTTACGCACGCAAACCTTTAGTAAATCAGGCCCTAAGAGGAGTATCCATCCATTCACTGCCAAAAGCGGAAGTGGAAGTCAGATAAGTTCAATTCAATGACAGGGATTTAAGATACATACATACATAAGTGTTATTTTGCATGTACATACGTAGACATAAAACTAGAGTTTAACAGATCTGGCAAAAAAAAAACGGATTTGGAAGAGAGAAAAAACAAGAAAAATCACTGCAATTATTTGACTTGACTCCAGCTCGTGCCCCCTCCATGTTCTACCTCCCGTCTGCTCTCTTTGCTTCTCCTTATCTGCACCACTTGGAAATTGTGTGATTTAATTTCTGTCTGCCCACACTTGATAGCTGAACACCACAGTGTCCGCCTGCTGGACGCAGCTTGTCAGTAGCATGTCACACTTATAAGTGAGGAAGCTTAATTTACAGCCCCGGAGGGGAGTTTGCTTGGTGGTCCCGACCAATACTACCACTGTTGGAGCAAACTTTAACAGCTGGGAGGATGCATGGAGTTTGATTAACTGTCTGGGCTTGCAGAATGGGTCACAGCTTTGATTCCCTCCGAGGTTGAATCACGAGGGACACAGATTTGGGGAGTGGCAGACTTTGAAAGTGACATTTATTTCAAACTATACTTTAAAACATGCATCTATGTTCCGTCCCTTTCACCATAATATTCACAATTATGCGTTTTTTTTATCTTTGTGCATCTTCTTTGGCTTTTCTTTCATGTCTTCACATTTTCCTCTCTGCATTCCTTTTATTTTTCAAATAAACATGACATCTTTTCCTTAATATTCACATGTCTCATCTCCCTTCCTCCTTGGTCATGATAACTCAGTATAGCTCATTTAGGTCTCTAATTCCCAATTACATGGACAGGGACTTAGGTTGACCCTGCAGACTCAGTCCAGTCACGCGCAGATTAATGCACTTATATCTTCCCTCCCTGTTTCTCCTTAACACACAGAACTGCTGGGATACTGCGCCCCTGTGAGATTATTACAGTGGAAGTTTAATTTTAGTGTAAAGAGACCAAGTACAGCGACTGGTAACAAGGGGATAGAGAGTGTGTGTGACAGAAAGCCAGTAGGAAAAGGCGCAGGAAGGAGTGGCAATTTAGCTCAGGAAAAAGCCCCCACTTTAACAACGACAGCGAGAGTCACAAAGACAGGAGGGAGAAAGACTTGAGCACTCAGAAGTGATATTTAATTAGCCTTGGATGACTAGCTTAGTCGCTAGAAAAAGGCCAGTCTCTGCTCACTTCTCTCATGTCAGGTACCCTGTTAGCAAAACCTCCTTCAAGGCAGATGGAGGGGGGTGGAGGCTAAAACAGACGGAGAGAAAGCAACAGATGGAGAGATGGAGAACCAAAAATGTGGAAATTATGATGGAAATGGACAAAAACAAAGAAAATATTGTGAAGGGGAGAATTAGAGCCAACTGAAAGTCTTTAGTTTTATGTCCCAGACCTATCCAAAAATATTATTAATTTGTTTGTTATTGATTTGTTTGTTGTTTATTTGTTCACACATAATTTCTGAGAGTGAGGCCAAAAACAGAAATATGCTTTTGGATTTATTCATGTATTATAAATGTATTCATGTATTATATTCATGTATATCAGGCGTTGCAATAAGTATTGCAATACATGATTCACAAACAGTTAATAACTAAATAGTTTAATGACTTCTGGTAGAAAATCAGCAACTCACTCATGACAAAAACTGTAATTAAAAATGATCCTTGTAAAGTTATAATACCACCATAACTTTAGATATAGTGGTTGTTAGTTTATACTGGATCTGAAGCTATGCAAAGTTTTTCCTTTCCAAATTAAACTAGGGAAATGAAACTTAATTTAATCTTACCCTGTGGTGCATGAGACGTGTTGATCCTGGGTGTTGTCATCTGTGATCATGACGACTGTGAGACAAGGTTTCTCCTGTTTGCAAAGCGAGTTGCAAACGCTTGTATCCGATTGAACCATTCAACCAACCATATCTATTTTAAGAATTTGGATGTATCCATCCATGGCATACATTTTAAGTCCCATTTTAATGCTGCTCGATGAAAGGTGCTCCTTTCATGTCCAAAATTTGTCTAGAACAGGGGTCGGCAACCAAAAATGTTGAAAGAGCCATATTTTCCACCAAAAACACAAAAAACAAATATATCTGGAGCCGCAAAAAATGAAAAGTCTTGTCTAAGCCTTAGAATGAAGGCAACATATGCTGCATGTATCTATATTAGTTATAACTGGGGGAAGATTTTTTTTTTCATTTTTTGCAATTCAAGAAAAAATTTGAAATGTCAAGATTAATGTTGAAGTACAATCTTGAGAAAAAAGTCGAAATGTCGAGAAAAAAGTCGAAATATCGAGAAAAAAGTCAAAAAGTTGAGAAAAAAGTCAAAATGTTGAGAAAAAAGTCGAAATGTTGAGGAAATAGTCAAAATTTAGAGAAAAAAAGTTGAAATGTTGAGATTAAAAAGGAAAGGAAAAAGGAAGAATTAAAGCTGCAAGCAGCGATGAACGGGCCCTCGCACTCACGGCCACCGCCCCCCATAAGCGTATCAGAAATGACACCACCCACGACTCTCTATGTCAAACCATTCAAAAGTTATAGCAGAAAATAGGGACAACCAATCAGAAGGAGGGGCGTGGCTAATTCTAGCCAATGAAGGTCAAGGACTCCATACAGAATCTGATGACACCACCCACGACTCTCTATGTCAAACCATTCCAAAGTTATAGCAGAAAATCGGGACAACCAATCAGAAAAAGGGGCGGGGCTAATTAAGGCCAACGAAGCTTAAGGACTCATTACAGAGTCCCATGACACCACCCACAACTTCCTATGTCAAACAATTAAAAAGTTATAGCAGAAAAAAGGGACAACCAATCAGAAGAAGGAGCGGGGCTAATTCAGGCCAACGAAGCTTAAGGACTCATTACAGAGTCCCATGACACCACCCACAACTTCCTATGTCAAACCATTCAAAAGTTATGGCAGAGAAAAGTATTCTAGGGGGCGCTGTTGAGCCGTTAGGCCACGCCCATTAATGCAAACCATGAAATATCAAATTTATCGCCAAGTCTGGCTTGCATGCAAAATTTGGTGACTTTTGGAGAACTATCAAATATGGACCAATCAGATGAAGGGGGGGTGCACTTGTTGGCGTCTAGCGTCGCCACGGTAACGCTTTTGAAAGAGAAAAGTAATGCGTGGTGTTGCAGGATGGAGACGCACATTTTGATGTATAACACACCTGGGTGCACGTTACGGTTCGGGCTGAATTAACTGCCGAAGGAATGGCATAAATTTCGCCAAAATGACACAATTTATTCAAAATGGCCGACATCCTGTTCGGTTTCGGCCATGGCTCCAAGAGACTTTTCTTTAAGTTTTTCCATAATACAGGTGTGTAGCGATTTTCGTGCATGTACGTCAAACCGTATTGTGGGGCTTGAGGCACAAAGTTTTCCGGGGGGCGCTGTTGAGCCATTTTGCCACGCCCATTAATGCAAACCATGAAATATCAAATTTATCGCCAGGCCTGGCTTGCATGCCAAGTTTGGTGCCTTTTGGGGAACTATCAAATATGGACCAATCAGATGAAGGGGGGGTGCGCTTGTTGGCGTCTAGCGTCGCCACGGTAACACTTTTGAAAGAGAAAAGTAATGCGTGTAGTCGCAGGATGGAGACGCACATTTTGATGTATAACACATCTGGGTTCACGATACGGTTCGGGCTGAATTAACTCTCGAAGGAATGGCATAAATTGCGCCAAAGTGACACGATTAATTCAAAATGGCCGCCTTCCTGTTCGGTTTCGGGCATGACGCCAAGAGACTTTTCTTTAAGTTGTCCCATGATACAGGTGTGTACCGATTTTCGTGCATGTACGTCAAACCGTATCGTGGGGCTTGAGGCACAAAGTTTTCAAGGGGGCGCTGTTGAGCCATTTTGCCACGCCCATTAATGCAAACCATTAAATATAAAATTTTTCGCCAGGCCTGACTTGGGTGCAAAATTTGGTGACTTTTTGGGCATGTTAAGGGGGGCAAAAAGGCCATCACTTTGTCAGAAGAAAAATAATAATAATTAAAGCTGCAAGCAGCAATGAACGGGCCCTCGCACTCACGTCAACCGCCCCCCATAAGCATATCAGAAATGACACCACCCACGACTTCCTATGTCAAACCCTTCAAAAGTTATAGCAGAAAAAAGGGACGACCAGTCAGAAGAAGGGGCGGGGCTAATTCAGGGCAAAGAAGATCAAGGACTCATTACAGAGTCCCATGACACCACCCACGACTCTCTATGTCAAAACATTCAAAAGTTATAGCAGAAAATAGGGACAACCAATCAGAAAAAGGGACTGGGCTAATTGTCACCAATTATGGTCAAGGACTCAATGCCGAGTCCCATGACACCACCCACGACTCTCTATGTCAAACCTTTCAAAAGTTATGGCAGAAAAAAGTATTCTAGGGGGCGCTGTTGAGCCGTGAGGACACACCCATTAATGCAAACCATGAAAAAAAAAATCAGATCACTCAAATGAACGACGATCATACAGTACAGCTGTATCTCATGGTCCAGAATGTATGATATTATATTAATCTATTATACCATATTATATTACATGTTGTTATTTCATATTAGCGTACCCAGTAATATAGCATATTGTATTATTGCATTGTATGTTGCTTCATTTCATATATTTTTGACTGTATTATATTGTAAAATTATATATCATAGCGATTGCATTATTATATAATTTCAATTTATAACACTAATATACAATTCCTCACACACACACTCCTTCCAAATGTTTCTTTTTTTTCTCCATTATGACAATTCTATGCTGTCATCCGTTATGTTTTTTGTTTTTAAGCTTGTTATGTCTGTTATTCAAATATATTAATACATTCATTAATATGCTATACTGTATTTTGTATTGTGTACATTGTGTGTGTGTGTGTGTGTGTGTGTGTGTATACCTGAAGTGTGACTACCTGCAGAACGTATTTTAGCATGAAAGCTTGCATATTTAACGTACATCAAGCATCCTGTATCATAGCTACATGTCTGCCGTTTGTAACAAAGCAAACCGCGTGAAAATCGGTTGAAAATCAAGTGAGTTATAGTTATTTTACTTATGCAGACACCTCCTTCCACAATAGAAGTGAACGCTCCAGAGTTAAAGCGATACCGATCCAAGATGGCGGCCACGCCCGACGTTCTCAGGCAGTCAATGCGGCGCCTCGACCAAGATGGCGGCCGCGCTGAACATCAGCCCCTCCCCCCGCGGGAGCTGCGCGCGCAAACTCCACTCAAATTCAAAAGTTATGGCAGAAAATCGGGACAACCAATCAGAAGAAGGGGAAAGAGAAAAGTAATGTGCGTCGTCACAGGACAGAGACGAACATTTTGATGTAAAAAAAACACAAAAATTGCTGACAAAAATTTTGGCATATCAAGCCAGGCTTGAACTCTCGACCTCTGGCAGCAAAGACCGCAATAATCTGGCTGAGCTAAGTCTCAGCTATTCCTCTTATTTGACCTACTGGCTTAGGACAGACCAACATAGCGATAAAATGTCTGGAACTTTTTTTTCCTAATTTTTTAAATATTTGTAAGTTATAAATATTAGTAAAACCCTACTATTTAAATTATTACTTTTTCTGTAACCATTCTGCCAAGGTTGTAACCGGGCTGAGCCGGGAATATTTCTGAAGTCACCACATTACAGGGAGCTGATTGGTCGGGGGGCGGGGCCGTCATCACCCTACTCGCCACTGATTGGTCGGGGGGCGGGGCCGTCATCACCCTACTCGCCACTGATTGGTCGGGGGGCGGGGCCGCCATCACCCTACTCGCCACTGATTGGTCAGGGGGCGGGGCCGGCAGACGTTTGAATCAGGAAGCGGGAGTCAGCGCGAGAGCGACTGGCGGCTCGCGGCAATTTTATTATAAAAAAAGGACAACCAATCAGAAGAAGGGGCGGGGCTAATTCAGGCCAATGAAGTTCAAGGACTCCATAAAGAATCTGATGACACCACCCACGACTCTCTATGTCAAACCATTCAAAAGTTATAGCAGAAAATCGGGACAACCAATCAGAAGAAGGGGCGGGGCTAATTAAGGCCAACGAAGCTTAAGGACTCATTACAGAGTCCCATGACACCACCCACGACTCTATGTGAAACCATTCAAAAGTTATGGCAGAGAAAAGTATTCTAGGGGGCGCTGTTGAGCCGTTAGGCCACGCCCATTAATGCAAACCATGAAATATCACATTTATCGCCAGGCCTGGCTTGCATGCAAATTTTGGTGACTTTTGGAGAACTATCAAATATGGACCAATCAGATGAAGGGTGGGTGCGCTTTTTCGCGTCTAGCGTCGCCACGGTAACACTTTTGAAAGAGAAAAGTAATGCGTGGTGTCGCACGATGGAGACGCACATTTTGGTGTATAACACACCTGGGTGCACGTTACGGTTCGGGCTGAATTAACTGCCGAAGGAATGGCATAAATTGTGCCAAAATTACACAATTAATTCAAAATGGCTGACTTCCTGTTCGGTTTCGGCCATGGCTCCAAGAGACTTTTCTTTAAGTTGCGACATGATACAGGTGTGTACCGATTTTCGTGCATGTACGTCAAACCGTATTGTGGGGCTTGAGGCACAAAGTTTTCCGGGGGGCGCTGTTGAGCCATTTTGCCACGCCCATTAATGCAAACCATGAAATATCAAATTTATCGCCAGGCCTGGCTTGCATGCCAAATTTGGTGCCTTTTGGGGAACTATCAAATATGGACCAATCAGATGAAGGGGGGGTGCGCTTGTTGGCGTCTAGCGTCGCCACGGTAACACTTTGGAAAGAGAAAAGTAATGCGTGTAGTCGCAGGATGGAGACGCACATTTTGATGTATAACACATCTGGGTTCACGATACGGTTCGAGCTGAATTAACTCTCGAAGGAATGGCATATATTGCTCCAAAATTACGCAATTAATTCAGAATGTTCATAAAGGCCGACTTCCTGTTCGGTTTCGGCCATGGCGCCAAGAGACTTTTCTTTTAGTTGCGACATGATACAGGAGTGTGCCAACTTTCGTTCATGTACGTCAAACCGTATTATGGGGCTTGAGGCGCAAAGTTTTTTCTGTCTGAACCAACCAGATGACGGGTGGGCGCGCTTTTTGGCGTCTAGCGTCGCCACGGTAACGCTTTTGAAAGAGAAAAGTAATGCGGGTGGTCGCAGGAGGGAGACGCACATTTTGATGTATAACACACCTGGGTGCACGTTACGGTTCGGGCTGAATTAACTTTCGAAGGAATGGCATAAATTTCGCCAAAATGACGCGACTAATTCAAAATGGCCGACTTCCTGTTCGGTTTCGGGCATGACGCCAAGAGACTTTTCTTTAAGTTGTCCCATGATACAGGTGTGTACCGACTTTCGTGCATGTACGTCAAACCGTATCGTGGGGCTTGAGGCACAAAGTTTTCAAGGGGGCGCTGTTGAGCCATTTTGCCACGCCCATTAATGCAAACCATTAAATATCAAATTTTTCGCCAGGCCTGGCTTGCATGCAAAATTTGGTGACTTTTTGGGCATGTTAAGGGGGGCAAAAAGGCCTTCACTTTGTCAGGAAAATAATAATAATAATAATTAAAGCTGCAAGCAGCAATGAACGGGCCCTCGCACTCACGTCAACCGCCCCCCATAAGCATATCAGAAATGACACCACCCACGACTTCCTATGTCAAACCCTTCAAAAGTTATAGCAGAAAAAAGGGACGACCAGTCAGAAGAAGGGGCGGGGCTAATTCAGGGCAAAGAAGATCAAGGACTCATTACAGAGTCCCATGACACCACCCACGACTCCCTATGTCAAAACATTCAAAAGTTATAGCAGAAAATAGGGACAACCAATCAGAAAAAGGGACTGGGCTAATTGTCACCAATTATGGTCAAGGACTCAATGCCGAGTCCCATGACACCACCCACGACTCTCTATGTCAAACCTTTCAAAAGTTATGGCAGAAAAAAGTATTCTAGGGGGCGCTGTTGAGCCGTGAGGACACGCCCATTAATGCAAACCATGAAAAAAAAAATCAGATCACTCAAATGAACGACGATCATACAGTACAGCTGTATCTCATGGTCCAGAATGTATGATATTATATTAATCTATTATACCATATTATATTACATGTTGTTATTTCATATTAGCGTACCCAGTAATATAGCATATTGTATTATTGCATTGTATGTTGCTTCATTTCATATATTTTTGACTGTATTATATTGTAAAATGATATATCATAGCGATTGCATTATTATATCATTTCAATTTATAACACTAATATACAATTCCTCACACACACACTCCTTCCAAATGTTTCTTTTTTTTCTCCATTATGACAATTGTATGCTGTCATCCGTTATGTTTTTTGTTTTTAAGCTTGTTATGTCTGTTATTCAAATATATTAATACATTCATTAATATGCTATACTGTATTTTGTATTGTGTATATTGTGTGTGTGTGTGTGTGTGTATATATATATATATATATATATATATATATATAGTGTGTGTGTGTGTGTGTGTGTGTGTGTGTGTGTGTGTGTGTGTGTGTATACCTGAAGTGTGACTACCTGCAGAACGTATTTTAGCATGAAAGCTTGCATATTTAACGTACATCAAGCATCCTGTATCATAGCTACATGTCTGCCGTTTGTAACAAAGCAAACCGCGTGAAAATCGGTTGAAAATCAAGTGAGTTATAGTTATTTTACTTATGCAGACACCTCCTTCCACAATAGAAGTGAACGCTCTAGAGTTAAAGCGATACCGATCCAAGATGGCGGCCACGCCCGACGTTCTCAGGCAGTCAATGCGGCGCCTCGACCAAGATGGCGGCCGCGCTGAACATCAGCCCCTCCCCCCGCGGGAGCTGCGCGCGCAAACTCCACTCAAATTCAAAAGTTATGGCAGAAAATCGGGACAACCAATCAGAAGAAGGGGAAAGAGAAAAGTAATGTGCGTCGTCACAGGACAGAGACGAACATTTTGATGTAAAAAAAACACAAAAATTGCTGACAAAAATTTTGGCATATCAAGCCAGGCTTGAACTCTCGACCTCTGGCAGCAAAGACCGCAATAATCTGGCTGAGCTAAGTCTCAGCTTATCCTTTTATTTGACCTACTGGGTTAGGACAGACCAACATAGCGATAAAATGTCTGGAACTTTTTTTTCCTAATTTTTTAAATATTTGTAAGTTATAAATATTAGTAAAACCCTACTATTTAAATTATTACTTTTTTTGTAACCATTCTGCCAAGGTTGTAACCGGGCTGAGCCGGGAATATTTCTGAAGTCACCACATTACAGGGAGCTGATTGGTCGGGGGGCGGGGCCGTCATCACCCTACTCGCCACTGATTGGTCGGGGGGCGGGGCCGTCATCACCCTACTCGCCACTGATTGGTCGGGGGGCGGGGCCGCCATCACCCTACTCGCCACTGATTGGTCAGGGGGCGGGGCCGGCAGACGTTTGAATCAGGAAGCGGGAGTCAGCGCGAGAGCGACTGGCGGCTCGCGGCAATTTTATTATAAAAAAAGGACAACCAATCAGAAGAAGGGGCGGGGCTAATTCAGGCCAATGAAGTTCAAGGACTCCATAAAGAATCTGATGACACCACCCACGACTCTCTATGTCAAACCATTCAAAAGTTATAGCAGAAAATCGGGACAACCAATCAGAAGAAGGGGCGGGGCTAATTAAGGCCAACTAAGCTTAAGGACTCATTACAGAATCCCATGACACCACCCACGACTTCCTATGTCAAACCATTCAAAAGTTATGGCAGATAAAAGTATTCTAGGGGGGGCTGTTGAGCCGTTAGGCCACGCCCATTAATGCAAACCAAGAAATATCAAATTTATCGCCAAGTCTGTCTTGCATGCAAAATTTGGTGACTTTTGGAGAACTATCAAATATGGACCAATCACATGAAGGGGGGGGCGCGCCTTTTGGCGTCTAGCGTCGCCACGGTAACACTTTTGAAAGAGAAAAGTAATGCGTGGTGTCGCAGGATGTAGATGCACATTTTGATGTATAACACACCTGGGTGCACGTTACGGTTCGGGCTGAATTAACTGCCGAAGGAATGGCATAAATTTCGCCAAAATTACACAATTTATTCAAAATGGCCGACATCCTGTTCGGTTTCGGCCATGGCTCCAAGAGACTTTTCTTTAAGTTGTGCCATGATACAGGTGTGTAGCGATTCTCGTGCATGTACGTCAAACCGTATTGTGGGGCTTGAGGCACAAAGTTTTCCGGGGGGCGCTGTTGAGCCATTTTGCCACGCCCATTAATGCAAACCATGAAATATCAAATTTATCTCCAGGCCTGGCTTGCGTGCCAAATTTGGTGCCTTTTGGGGAACTATCAAATATGGACCAATCAGATGAAGGGGGGGTGCGCTTGTTGGTGTCTAGCGTCGCCACGGTAACACTTTTCAAAGAGAAAAGTAATGCGTGTAGTCGCAGGATGGAGACGCACATTTTGATGTATAACACATCTGGGTTCACGATACGGTTCGGGCTGAATTAACTCTCGAAGGAATGGCATATATTGCTCCAAAATTACGCAATTAATTCAGAATGTTCAAAATGGCCGACTTCCTGTTCGGTTTCGGCCATGGCGCCAAGAGACTTTTCTTTTAGTTGCGACATAATACAGGAGTGTACCGATTTTCATTCATGTACGTCAAACCGTATTATGGGGCTTGAGGCACAAAGTTTTTTCTGTCGAACCAATCAGATGAAGGGTGGGCGCGCTTTTTGGCGTCTAGCGCCGCCACGGTAATGCTTTTGAAAGAGAAAAGTAATGCGTGTTGTCGCAGGATGGAGACGCACATTTTGATGTATAACACACTTGGGGGCACGTTACGGTTCGGGCTGAATTAACTTTCGAAGGAATGGCATAAATTTCGCCAAAATGACACGACTAATTCAAAATGGCCGACTTCCTGTTCGGTTTCGGGCATGACGCCAAGAGACTTTTCTTTCAGTTGCGCCATGATACAGGTGTGTACCGATTTTCGTGCATGTACGTCAAACCGTATCGTGGGGCTTGAGGCACAAAGTTTTCAAGGGGGCGCTGTTGAGCCATTTTGCCACGCCCATTAATGCAAACCATTAAATATCAAATTTTTCGCCAGGCCTGACTAGGGTGCAAAATTTGGTGACTTTTTGGGCACGTTTAGGGGGGCAAAAAGGCCCTCCTTTCGTCAGAAAAATAATAATAATAATAATAATAATAACGCGAAGAATTCCTACAGATACAATAGGGCCTTCGCACTGAAGGTGCTCGGGCCCTAATAATAATAATAATAAAAATTCCTGCAAATACAATAGGGCCTTCGCACTGCAAGTGCTCGGGCCCTAATTAAAGCTGCAAGCAGCAATGAACGGGCCCTCGCACTCACGGCCACCGCCCCCCATAAGTATCAGAAATGACACCACCCACGACTTCCTATATCAAACCATTCCAAAGTTATAGCAGAAAATCGGGACAACCAATCAGAAGAAGGGGCGGGGCTAATTAAGGCCAACGAAGCTTAAGGACTCATTACAGAGTCCCATGACACCACCCACGAATTCCTATGTCAAACCATTCAAAAGTTATAGCAGAAAAAAGGGACAACTAATCAGAATAAGGGGCGGGGCTAATTAAGGCCAACAAAGCTTAAGGACTCATTACAGAGTCCCATGACACCACCCACGACTTCCTATGTCAAACCATTCAAAAGTTATAGCAGAAAAAAGGGACAACCAATCAGAAGAAGGGGCGGGGCTTATTTAGGCCAATGAAGGTCAAGGGCTCCATAAAGAATTTGATGACACCACCCACGACTCTCTATGTCAAACCATTCCAAAGTTATAGCAGAAAATCGGGACAACCAATCAGAATAAGGGGCGGGGCTAATTAAGGCCAACGAAGCTTAAGGACTCATTGCAGAGTCCCATGCCACCACCCACGACTTCCTATGTCAAACCATTCAAAAGTTATAGCATAAAAAAGGGACAACCAATCAGAAGAAGGGGCGGGGCTAATTCAGGCCAATGAAGGTCAAGGGCTCCATAAAGAATCTGATGACATCACCCACGACTCTCTATGTCAAACCATTCCAAAGTTATAGCAGAAAATCGGGACAACCAATCAGAAGAAGGGGCGGGGCTAATTAAGGCCAACGAAGCTTGAGGACTCATTACAGAGTCCCATGACACCACCCACAACTTCCTATGTCAAACCATTCAAAAGTTATGGCAGATAAAAGTATTCTAGGGGGCGCTGTTGAGCCGTTAGGCCACGCCCATTAATGCAAACCATGAAATATCAAATTTATCGCCAAGTCTGTCTTGCATGCAAAATTTGGTGACTTTTGGAGAACTATCAAATATGGACCAATTAGATTTCAAAATGGCCGACTTCCTGTTCGGTTTCGGCCATGGCTCCAAGAGACTTTTCTTTAAGTTGTGCCATGATACAGGTGTGTAGCGATTTTCGTGCATGTACGTCAAACCGTATTGTGGGGCTTGAGGCACAAAGTTTTCAGGGGGGCGCTGTTGAGCCATTTTGCCACGCCCATTAATGCAAACCATGAAATATCAAATTTATCGCCAGGCCTGACTTGCATGCCAAATTTGGTGCCTTTTGGGGAACTATCAAATATGGACCAATCAGATGAAGGGGGGGTGCGCTTGTTGGCGTCTAGCGTCGCCACGGTAACACTTTCGAAAGAGAAAAGTAATGCGTGTAGTCGCAGGATGGAGACACATATTTTGATGTATAACACATCTGGGTTGACGATACGGTTCGGGCTGAATTAACTCTCGAAGGAATGGCTCATATTGCTCCAAAATTACGCGATTAATTCAGAATGTTCAAAATGGCCGACTTCCTGTTCGGTTTCGGCCATTGCGCCAAGAGACTTTTCTTTTAGTTGCGACATGATACAGGAATGTACCAATTTTCGTTCATGTACGTCAAACCGTATTATGGGGCTTGAGGCGCAAAGTGTTTTCTGTCTGAACCAACCAGATGAAGGGTGGGCGCGCTTTTTGGCGTCTAGCGTCGCCACGGTAACGCTTTTGAAAGAGAAAAGTAATGCGTGTGGTCGCAGGAGGGAGACGCACATTTTGATGTATAACACACCTGGGTGCACGTTACGGTTCGGGCTGAATTAACTGCCGAAGGAATGGCATAAATTGCGCCAAAGTGACACGATTAATTCAAAATGGCCGACTTCCTGTTCGGTTTCGGGCATGGCTCCAAGAGACTTTTCTTTAAGTTGTCCCATGATACAGGTGTGTACCGATTTTCATGCATGTACGTCAAACCGTATCGTGGGGCTTGAGGCACAAAGTTTTCAAGGGGGCGCTGTTGAGCCATTTTGCCACGCCCATTAATGCAAACCATTAAATATCAAATTTTTCGCCAGGCCTGACTTGGGTGCAAAATTTGGTGACTTTTTGGGCATGTTAAGGGGGGCAAAAAGGCCATCACTTTGTCAGAAGAAAAAAAAAAAAAATAATTAAAGCTGCAAGCAGCAATGAACGGGCCCTCGCACTCACGTCAACCGCCCCCCATAAGCATATCAGAAATGACACCACCCACGACTTCCTATGTCAAACCCTTCAAAAGTTATAGCAGAAAAAAGGGACGACCAGTCAGAAGAAGGGGCGGGGCTAATTCAGGGCAAAGAAGATCAAGGACTCATTACAGAGTCCCATGACACCACCCACGACTCTCTATGTCAAAACATTCAAAAGTTATAGCAGAAAATAGGGACAACCAATCAGAAAAAGGGACTGGGCTAATTGTCACCAATTATGGTCAAGGACTCAATGCCGAGTCCCATGACACCACCCACGACTCTCTATGTCAAACCTTTCAAAAGTTATGGCAGAAAAAAGTATTCTAGGGGGCGCTGTTGAGCCGTGAGGACACGCCCATTAATGCAAACCATGAAAAAAAAAATCAGATCACTCAAATGAACGACGATCATACAGTACAGCTGTATCTCATGGTCCAGAATGTATGATATTATATTAATCTATTATACCATATTATATTACATGTTGTTATTTCATATTAGCGTACCCAGTAATATAGCATATTGTATTATTGCATTGTATGTTGCTTCATTTCATATATTTTTGACTGTATTATATTGTAAAATGATATATCATAGCGATTGCATTATTATATAATTTCAATTTATAACACTAATATACAATTCCTCACACACACACTCCTTCCAAATGTTTCTTTTTTTTCTCCATTATGACAATTGTATGCTGTCATCCGTTATGTTTTTTGTTTTTAAGCTTGTTATGTCTGTTATTCAAATATATTAATACATTCATTAATATGCTATACTGTATTTTGTATTGTGTATATTGTGTGTGTGTGTGTGTGTGTGTATATATATATATATATATATATATATATATATATATATATATATATATATATATATATATATATATATATATATATATATATATATATAGTGTGTGTGTGTGTGTGTGTGTGTGTGTATACCTGAAGTGTGACTACCTGCAGAACGTATTTTAGCATGAAAGCTTGCATATTTAACGTACATCAAGCATCCTGTATCATAGCTACATGTCTGCCGTTTGTAACAAAGCAAACCGCGTGAAAATCGGTTGAAAATCAAGTGAGTTATAGTTATTTTACTTATGCAGACACCTCCTTCCACAATAGAAGTGAACGCTCTAGAGTTAAAGCGATACCGATCCAAGATGGCGGCCACGCCCGACGTTCTCAGGCAGTCAATGCGGCGCCTCGACCAAGATGGCGGCCGCGCTGAACATCAGCCCCTCCCCCCGCGGGAGCTGCGCGCGCAAACTCCACTCAAATTCAAAAGTTATGGCAGAAAATCGGGACAACCAATCAGAAGAAGGGGAAAGAGAAAAGTAATGTGCGTCGTCACAGGACAGAGACGAACATTTTGATGTAAAAAAAACACAAAAATTGCTGACAAAAATTTTGGCATATGAAGCCAGGCTTGAACTCTCGACCTCTGGCAGCAAAGACCACAATAATCTGGCTGAGCTAAGTCTCAGCTATTCCTTTTATTTGACCTACTGGGTTAGGACAGACCAACATAGCGATAAAATGTCTGGAACTTTTTTTTCCTAATTTTTTAAATATTTGTAAGTTATAAATATTAGTAAAACCCTACTATTTAAATTATTACTTTTTTTGTAACCATTCTGCCAAGGTTGTAACCGGGCTGAGCCGGGAATATTTCTGAAGTCACCACATTACAGGGAGCTGATTGGTCGGGGGGCGGGGCCGTCATCACCCTACTCGCCACTGATTGGTCGGGGGGCGGGGCCGTCATCACCCTACTCGCCACTGATTGGTCGGGGGGCGGGGCCGCCATCACCCTACTCGCCACTGATTGGTCAGGGGGCGGGGCCGGCAGACGTTTGAATCAGGAAGCGGGAGTCAGCGCGAGAGCGACTGGCGGCTCGCGGCAATTTTATTATAAAAAAAGGACAACCAATCAGAAGAAGGGGCGGGGCTAATTCAGGCCAATGAAGTTCAAGGACTCCATAAAGAATCTGATGACACCACCCACGACTCTCTATGTCAAACCATTCAAAAGTTATAGCAGAAAATCGGGACAACCAATCAGAAGAAGGGGCGGGGCTAATTAAGGCCAACTAAGCTTAAGGACTCATTAAAGAATCCCATGACACCACCCACGACTTCCTATGTCAAACCATTCAAAAGTTATGGCAGATAAAAGTATTCTAGGGGGGGCTGTTGAGCCGTTAGGCCACGCCCATTAATGCAAACCAAGAAATATCAAATTTATCGCCAAGTCTGTCTTGCATGCAAAATTTGGTGACTTTTGGAGAACTATCAAATATGGACCAATCACATGAAGGGGGGGGCGCGCCTTTTGGCGTCTAGCGTCGCCACGGTAACACTTTTGAAAGAGAAAAGTAATGCGTGGTGTCGCAGGATGTAGATGCACATTTTGATGTATAACACACCTGGGTGCACGTTACGGTTCGGGCTGAATTAACTGCCGAAGGAATGGCATAAATTTCGCCAAAATTACACAATTTATTCAAAATGGCCGACATCCTGTTCGGTTTCGGCCATGGCTCCAAGAGACTTTTCTTTAAGTTGTGACATGATACAGGTGTGTAGCGATTCTCGTGCATGTACGTCAAACCGTATTGTGGGGCTTGAGGCACAAAGTTTTCCGGGGGGCGCTGTTGAGCCATTTTGCCACGCCCATTAATGCAAACCATGAAATATCAAATTTATCTCCAGGCCTGGCTTGCGTGCCAAATTTGGTGCCTTTTGGGGAACTATCAAATATGGACCAATCAGATGAAGGGGGGGTGCGCTTGTTGGCGTCTAGCGTCGCCACGGTAACACTTTCGAAAGAGAAAAGTAATGCGTGTAGTCGCAGGATGGAGACGCACATTTTGATGTACAACACATCTGGGTTCACGATAAGGTTCGGGCTGAATTAACCCTCGAAGGAATGGCATATATTGCTCCAAAATTACGCAATTAATTCAGAATGTTCAAAATGGCCGACTTCCTGTTCGGTTTCGGCCATGGCGCCAAGAGACTTTTCTTTTAGTTGCGACATAATACAGGTGTGTACCGATTTTCGTTCATGTACGTCAAACCGTATTATGGGGCTTGAGGCACAAAGTTTTTTCTGTCGAACCAATCAGATGAAGGGTGGGCGCGCTTTTTGGCGTCTAGCGCCGCCACGGTAACGCTTTTGAAAGAGAAAAGTAATGCGTGTTGTCGCAGGATGGAGACGCACATTTTGATGTATAACACACTTGGGGGCACGTTACGGTTCGGGCTGAATTAACTTTCAAAGGAATGGCATAAATTTCGCCAAAATGACACGACTAATTCAAAATGGCCGACTTCCTGTTCGGTTTCGGGCATGACGCCAAGAGACTTTTCTTTCAGTTGCGCCATGATACAGGTGTGTACCGATTTTCGTGCATGTACGTCAAACCGTATTGTGGGGCTTGAGGCACAAAGTTTTCAAGGGGGCGCTGTTGAGCCATTTTGCCACGCCCATTAATGCAAACCATTAAATATCAAATTTTTCGCCAGGCCTGACTAGGGTGCAAAATTTGGTGACTTTTTGGGCATGTTAAGGGGGGCAAAAAGGCCTTCACTTTGTCAGGAAAATAATAATAATAATAATAATAATAATAATTAAAGCTGCAAGCAGCGATGAACGGGCCCTCGCACTCACGTCCACCGCCCCCCATAAGCAAATCAGAAATGACAGCACCCACGACTCTCTATGTCAAACCCTTAAAAAGTTATAGCAGAAAATAGGGACAACCAATCAGAAGAAGGGGTGGGGCTAATACAGGCCAATGAAGGTCAAGGACTCCATAAAGAATCTGATGATACCACCCACGACTCTCTATGTCAAACCATTCAAAAGTTACAGCAGGAAATAGGGACAACCAATCAGAAGAAGGGGCGGGGCTAATTAAAGCCAACGAAGCTTAAGGACTCATTACAGAGTCCTATGACACCACCCACAACTCTCTATGTCAAACCATTCAAAAGTTATGGCAGAGAAAAGTATTCTAGGGGGCGCTGTTGAACCGTTAGGCCACGCCCATTAATGCAAACCATGAAATATCAAATTTATCGCCAAGTCTGGCTTGCATGCAAAATTTGGTGACTTTTGGAGGACTATCAAATATGGACCAATCACATGAAGGGGGGGGCGCGCCTTTTGGCGTCTAGCGTCGCCACGGTAACACTTTTGAAAGAGAAAAGTAATGCGTGGTGTCGCAGGATGTAGATGCACATTTTGATGTATAACACACCTGGGTGCACATTACGGTTCGGGCTGAATTAACTGCCGAAGGAATGGCATAAATTTCGCCAAAATGACACAATTTATTCAAAATGGCCGACATCCTGTTCGGTTTCGGCCATGGCTCCAAGAGACTTTTCTTTAAGTTGTGCCATGATACAGGTGTGTAGCGATTTTCGTGCATGTACGTCAAACCATATTGTGGGGCTTGAGGCACAAAGTTTTCAAGGGGGCGCTGTTGAGCCATTTTGCCACGCCCATTAATGCAAACCATGAAATATCAAATTTATCGCCAGGCCTGGCTTGCGTGCCAAATTTGGTGCCTTTTGGGGAACTATCAAATATGGACCAATCAGATGAAGGGGGGGTGCGCTTGTTGGCGTCTAGCGTCGCCACGGTAACACTTTTGAAAGAGAAAAGTAATGCGTGTAGTCGCAGGATGGAGACGCACATTTTGATGTATAACACATCTGGGTTCACGATACGGTTCGGGCTGAATTAACTCTCGAAGGAATGGCATATATTGCTCCAAAATTACGCAATTAATTCAGAATGTTCAAAATGGCCGACTTCCTGTTCGGTTTCGGCCATGGCGCCAAGAGACTTTTCTTTTAGTTGCGACATGATACAGGTGTGTACCGATTTTCGTTCATGTACGTCAAACCGTATTATGGGGCTTGAGGCACAAAGTTTTTTCAGTTGAACCAATCAGATGAAGGGTGGGTGCGCTTTTTGGCGTCTAGCGCCGCCACGGTAACGCTTTTGAAAGAGAAAAGTAATGCGTGTTGTCACAGGATGGAGACGCACATTTTGATGTATAACACACTTGGGGGCACGTTACGGTTCGGGCTGAATTAACTTTCGAAGGAATGGCATAAATTTCGCCAAAATGACACGACTAATTCAAAATGGCCGACTTCCTGTTCGGTTTCGGGCATGACGCCAAGAGACTTTTCTTTCAGTTGCGCCATGATAGAGGTGTGTACCGATTTTCGTGCATGTACGTCAAACCGTATTGTGGGGCTTGAGGCACAAAGTTTTCCGGGGGGCGCTGTTGAGCCATTTTGCCACGGCCATTAATGTAAACCATTAAATATCAAATTTTTCGCCAGGCCTGACTTGCATGCAAAATTTGGTGACTTTTTGGGGACGTTTAGGGGGGCAAAAAGGCCCTCCTTTCGTCAGAAGAAGAAAGAAAAACAATTCCTACAGATACAATAGGGCCTTCGCACTGAAGGTGCTCGGGCCCTAATAATAAAAATTCCTGCAAATACAATAGGGCCTTCGCACTGCAAGTGCTCGGGCCCTAATAATAATAATAAAAATTCCTGCAAATACAATAGGGCCTTCGCACTGCAAGTGCTCGGGCCCTAATTAAAGCTGCAAGCAGCAATGAACGGGCCCTCGCACTCACCGCCACCGCCCCCCATAAGCATATCAGAATTGACACCACCCATGACTTCCTATATCAAACCATTCAAAAGATATAGCAGAAAAAAGGGACAACCAATCAGAAGAAGGGGCGGGGCTAATTCAGGCCAATGAAGGTCAAGGACTCCATACAGAATCTGATGACACCACCGACGACTCTCTATGTCAAACCATTCAAAAGTTATAGCAGAAAATCGGGACAACCAATCAGAAAAAGGGGCGGGGCTAATTAAGGCCAACGAAGCTTAAGAAGTCATTACAGAGTCCCATGACACCACCCACGACTCTCTATGTCAAACCATTCAAAAGTTATGGAAGATAAAAGTATTCTAGGGGGCGCTGTTGAGCCGTTAGGCCACGCCCATTAATGCAAACCATGAAATATCAAATATCAAGTCTGGCTTGCATGCAAAATTTGGTGACTTTTGGAGAACTATCAAATATGGACCAATCAGATGAAGGGGGGGCGCACCTTTTGGCGTCTAGCGTCGCCACGGTAACACTTTTGAAAGAGAAAAGTAATGCGCGTAGTCGCAGGATGGAGACGCACATTTTGATGTATAACACACTTGGGGACACGTTACGGTTCGGGCTGAATTAACTGCCGAAGGAATGGCATAAATTTTGCCAAAATGACACGATTAATTCAAAATGGCCGACATCCTGTTCGGTTTCGGGCATGACTCCAAGAGACTTTTCTTTAAGTTGTGCCATGATACAGGTGTGTAGCGATTTTCGTGCATGTACGTCAAACCGTATTGTGGGGCTTGAGGCACAAAGTTTTCCGGGGGGCGCTGTTGAGCCATTTTGCCACGCCCATTAATGCAAACAATGAAATATCAAATTTATCGCCAGGACTGGCTTGCGTGCCAAATTTGGTGCCTTTTGGGGAACTATCAAATATGGACCAATCAGATGAAGGGGGGGTGCGCTTGTTGGCGTCTAGCGTCGCCACGGTAACACTCTTGAAAGAGAAAAGTAATGCGTGTAGTCGCAGGATGGAGACGCACATTTTGATGTATAACACATCTGGGTTCACGATACGGTTCGGGCTGAATTAACTCTCGAAGGAATGGCATATATTGCTCCAAAATTACGCAATTAATTCAGAATGTTCAAAATGGCCGACTTCCTGTTCGGTTTCGGCCATGGCGCCAAGAGACTTTTCTTTTAGTTGCGACATGATACAGGTGTGTACCGATTTTCGTTCATGTACGTCAAAGCGTATTATGGGGCTTGAGGCGCAAAGTTTTTTCTGTCTGAACCAATCAGATGAAGGGTGGGCACGCTTTTTGGCGTCTAGCGTCGCCACGGTAACGCTTTTCAAAGAGAAAAGTAATGCGTGGTGTCGGAGGATGGAGACGCACATTTTGATGTATAACACACCTGGGTGCACGTTACGGTTCGGGCTGAATTAACTGCCGAAGGAAGGCATAAATTTTGCCAAAATGACACGATTCATTCAAAATGGCCGACTTCCTGTTCGGTTTCTCGACAAGACGCCAAGAGACTTTTCTTTAAGTTGCGCCATGATACAAGTGTGTACCGATTTTCGTGCATGTACGTCAAACCGTATCGTGGGGCTTGAGGCACAAAGTTTTCAAGGGGGCGCTGTTGAGCCATTTTGCCACGCCTAATAATGCAAACCATTAAATATCAAATTTTTCGCCAGGCCTGGCTTGGGTGCAAAATTTGGTGACTTTTTGGGCACGTTTAGGGGGGCAAAAAGGCCCTCCTTTCGTCAGAAAAATAATAATAATAATAATTAAAGCTGCAAGCAGCAATGAACGGGCCCTCGCACTCACGTCAACCGCCCCCCATAAGCATATCAGAAATGACACCACCCACGACTTCCTATGTCAAACTCTTCAAAAGTTATAGCAGAAAAAAGGGACGACCAGTCAGAAGAAGGGGCGGGGCTAATTCAGGGCAAAGAAGATCAAGGACTCATTACAGAGTCCCATGACACCACCCACGACTCTCTATGTCAAAACATTCAAAAGTTATAGCAGAAAATAGGGACAACCAATCAGAAAAAGGGACTGGGCTAATTGTCACCAATTATGGTCAAGGACTCAATACCGAGTCCCATGACACCACCCACGACTCTCTATGTCAAACCTTTCAAAAGTTATGGCAGAAAAAAGTATTCTAGGGGGCGCTGTTGAGCCGTGAGGACACGCCCATTAATGCAAACCATGAAAAAAAAAATCAGATCACTCAAATGAACGACGATCATACAGTACAGCTGTATCTCATGGTCCAAAATGTATGATATTATATTAATCTATTATACCATATTATATTACATGTTGTTATTTCATATTAGCGTACCCAGTAATATAGCATATTGTATTATTGCATTGTATGTTGCTTCATTTCATATATTTTTGACTGTATTATATTGTAAAATTATATATCATAGCGATTGCATTATTATATAATTTCAATTTATAACACTAATATACAATTCCTCACACACACACTCCTTCCAAATGTTTCTTTTTTTTCTCCATTATGACAATTGTATGCTGTCATCCGTTATGTTTTTTGTTTTTAAGCTTGTTATGTCTGTTATTCAAATATATTAATACATTCATTAATATGCTATACTGTATTTTGTATATTGTGTGTGTGTGTGTGTGTATATATATATATATATATATATATATATATATATATATATATATATATATATATATATATATATATATATATATATATATATATGTGTGTGTGTGTGTGTATACCTGAAGTGTGACTACCTGCAGAACGTATTTTAGCATGAAAGCTTGCATATTTAACGTACATCAAGCATCCTGTATCATAGCTACATGTCTGCCGTTTGTAACAAAGCAAACCGCGTGAAAATCGGTTGAAAATCAAGTGAGTTATAGTTATTTTACTTATGCAGACACCTCCTTCCACAATAGAAGTGAACGCTCTAGAGTTAAAGCGATACCGATCCAAGATGGCGGCCACGCCCGACGTTCTCAGGCAGTCAATGCGGCGCCTCGACCAAGATGGCGGCCGCGCTGAACATCAGCCCCTCCCCCCGCGGGAGCTGCGCGCGCAAACTCCACTCAAATTCAAAAGTTATGGCAGAAAATCGGGACAACCAATCAGAAGAAGGGGAAAGAGAAAAGAAATGTGCGTCGTCACAGGACAGAGACGAACATTTTGATGTAAAAAAAACACAAAAATTGCTGACAAAAATTTTGGCATATCAAGCAAGATGAACTCTCCACCTCTGGCAGCAAAGACCGCAATATTCCGGCTGAGCTAAGTCTCAGCTACTCCTTTTATTTGACCTACTGGCTTAGGACAGACCAACATAGCGATAAAATGTCTGGAACTTTTTTTTCCTAATTTTTTAAATATTTGTAAGTTATAAATATTAGTAAAACCCTACTATTTAAATTATTACTTTTTCTGTAACCATTCTGCCAAGGTTGTAACCGGGCTGAGCCGGGAATATTTCTGAAGTCACCACATTACAGGGAGCTGATTGGTCGGGGGGCGGGGCCGTCATCACCCTACTCGCCACTGATTGGTCGGGGGGCGGGGCCGTCATCACCCTACTCGCCACTGATTGGTCGGGGGGCGGGGCCGTCATCACCCTACTCGCCACTGATTGGTCGGGGGGCGGGGCCGGCAGACGTTTGAATCAGGAAGCGGGAGTCAGCGCGAGAGCGACTGGCGGCTCGCGGCAATTTTATTATAAAAAAAGGACAACCAATCAGAAGAAGGGGCGGGGCTAATTCAGGCCAATGAAGTTCAAGGACTCCATAAAGAATCTGATGACACCACCCACGACTCTCTATGTCAAACCATTCCAAAGTTATAGCAGAAAATCGGGACAACCAATCAGAAGAAGGGGCGGGGCTAATTAAGGCCAACGAAGCTTAAGGACTCATTACAGAGTCCCATGACACCACCCACAACTTCCTATGTCAAACCATTCAAAAGTTATGGCAGAGAAAAGTATTCTAGGGGGCGCTGTTGAGCCGTTAGGCCACGCCCATTAATTGCAAACCATGAAATATCACATTTATCGCCAGACCTGGCTTGCATGCAAAATTTGGTGACTTTTGGAGAACTATCAAATATGGACCAATCACATGAAGGGGGGGCGCGCCTTTTGGCGTCTAGCGTCGCCACGGTAATACTTTTGAAAGAGAAAAGTAATGCGTGGTGTCGCAGGATGTAGACGCACATTTTGATGTATAACACACCTGGGTGCACGTTACGGTTCGGGCTGAATTAACTGCCGAAGGAATGGCATAAATTTCGCCAAAATGACACAATTTATTCGAAATGGCCGACGTCCTGTTCGGTTTCGGCCATGGCGCCAAGAGACTTTTCTTTTAGTTGTGACATGATACAGGTGTGTAGCGATTTTCGTGCATGTACGTCAAACCGTATTGTGGGGCTTGAGGCACAAAGTTTTCCGGGGGGCGCTGTTGAGCCATTTTGCCACGCCCATTAATGCAAACCATGAAATATCAAATTTATCGCCAGGCCTGGCTTGCATGCCAAATTTGGTGCCTTTTGGGGAACTATCAAATATGGACCAATCAGATGAAGGGGGGGTGCGCTTGTTGCCGTCTAGCGTCGCCACGGTAACACTTTCGAAAGAGAAAACTAATGCGTGTAGTCGCAGGATGGAGACACATATTTTGATGTATAACACATCTGGGTTCACGATACGGTTCGGGCTGAATTAACTCTCGAAGGAATGGCTCATATTGCTCCAAAATTACGCGATTAATTCAGAATGTTCAAAATGGCCGACTTCCTGTTCGGTTTCGGCCATGGCGCCAAGAGACTTTTCTTTAAGTTGCGACATGATACAGGTGTGTACCGATTTTCGTTCATGTACGTCAAAGCGTATTATGGGGCTTGAGGCGCAAAGTTTTTTCTGTCTGAACCAATCAGATGAAGGTTGGGCACGCTTTTTGGCGTCTAGCGTCGCCACGGTAACGCTTTTGAAAGAGAAAAGTAATGCGTGGTGTCGGAGGATGGAGACGCACATTTTGATGTATAACACACCTGGGGGCACGTTACGGTTCGGGCTGAATTAACTTTGGAAGGAATGGCATAAATTTCGCCAAAATGACACGACTAATTCAAAATGGCCGACTTCCTGTTCGGTTTCGGGCATGACGCCAAGAGACTTTTCTTTAAGTTGTCCCATGATACAGGTGTGTACCGATCTTCGTGCATGTACGTCAAACCGTATCGTGGGGCTTGAGGCACAAAGTTTTCAAGGGGGCGCTGTTGAGCCATTTTGCCACGCCCATTAATGCAAACCATTAAATATCAAATTTTTCGCCAGGCCTGACTAGGGTGCAAAATTTGGTGACTTTTTGGGCATGTTAAGGGGGGCAAAAAGGCCATCACTTTGTCAGAAGAAAAATAATAATAATAATAATAATAAAAATTCCTGCAAATACAATAGGGCCTTCGCACTGAAGGTGCTCGGGCCCTAATAATAACGCGAAGAATTCCTACAGATACAATAGGGCCTTCGCACTGAAGGTGCTCGGGCCCTAATAATAAAAATTCCTGCAAATACAATAGGGCCTTCGCACTGCAAGTGCTCGGGCCCTAAAAAAAGGATAAGAAAAAAGGAAAAAAAGAAAAAAAAGGAAAAAAAGAGAAAAAAAAGGAAAAAAGAAAAAAAGAAAAAAGAAGGAAAAAGGAAAAAAGAAAAAAAGGAAAAAAAAGGTCAAACATTTTTGAAAAAGCTCCAGGGAGCCACTAGGGCGGCGCCAAAGAGCCGCAAGCGGCTCTAGAGCCGCGGGTTGCTGACCCCTGGTCTACAACATCTTAGGACAAGTTTTTTTTTTTTTATATAAGCACTTTCCACTGTGAAACTGTAACCAAGCTGTTGCTTTTGGTAACCTGGACCACTGAAATACAGTTTTCAAGAGACAACACTAAAGACAAGTTTGTTTTAAATATGTTGATTTATTTTCCCAATGCCATCCGTCTATTAACTTTGCTTATCTGTATTTGAGTTTTGAGGGCAGCAGCCTAAGCAGAGAGGGCCAGATCTTCCTCTTATCTTGCCCAACTCTTTCAACACAGAGGCTTTCCCAACCCAGCTGAAAGACATTATCTCTCCAGTTTGTTCTGCTTCTGCCTTTGAGCATCCTCCCGGTTGGAGATGCCCATAACCCCTCTGCAGGGATCCATCTGGGAGGCCTCCTCACCAGATGCCTGCACCGCCTCAGCTGGCTCCTCTCGATGTGGAGGAGCAGAGACTCTAGTCCTAGTCATCCTATAGTCCTTCCCAAATTACTGAACTTCTCACACCATTTCTTATCAAACCACCTTGAGGAGGAAACTTATTTGAGCTGCTTGTATTCACAGCCCTGATCTTGCAGTCACTACCTACAGCTTGTGACCAACGGCGAGGACGCAAATACAGATCCACCAGTAAACGAAAAGCCATGCCTTCTGGGTCACAGTACAGAGTCTGCAAGAATTTATCTGTTAGGTTCCTAAATCATCACAACATAAATAACTTAGAAAAAGACACCAGAGACCTGTGGAATGATTTTTCAGGCACTCCTGCAGGAGGGGGAAGCATACTGACAGAGGCAGAACCTCCCATCAGCAAATGCTTCCCCAAGACCCCCCCCTTGCAGGAAGCTATTTATTGGTAAAACTGACAGGAAACATGACCATATTTGGACTGTCAATGTATGGATAATGGACAATGGACAGATGGTCACACACATGACTTTTCAGTTGAAGAGGCTTGGTATGAAGAAACAAACAGACATCCTTAAAACACAAAGGGTCAAGGGGTCAACTAAAAACAGAACCTCTGTTGGAGTATTTGAACAGATGGTTCAAACTGACAATGGGGTATTTGTTGGACAACTCAAACTCAGGAAGGGCTTCGCTGTCATCTGTTAACATGTGATAACCAACAGTCAGCTTAAAGTCTTGAAACAACATGAAGGGTCAATAAATGAGCCCCTTCTGGACAAACAAGAACTCTGTGAGGCTTTGCACAGATGTGTCTAAAGACACTGTTCAGCTGTTAACAAAGCAGACAACCCCCCTAAATACCTTCAGAGAATGGCCTGTCCTGTGACTTCTGTTCCTATTCTGATAGTTTTTTATTTTCATAATGACAATCTTAATTCAAAAGAGTTGATTAACCTCACATTATCGATACTGATACCAACACCGACGCTCCTCATCGTTACCGATATTTATCTATAGCCTACTCTTATCTATACTACTACATGTTATTTAGTGTATAAAACTTAACATATATCAGCGGTGCTAAAATTGATAATGCATTCTCCTGAGTAATTTAACTACCAACTTAATGATTCACAATCTCACCTTGACTTGATGACGATGACGAAGCCATGTCAGAGTCTACCTGCAACGAGAAGAGCCCGGCATTGTTATCGTTAGCTGGGCTGCTAACTTTAGCCGCGTTGTTTAGTCAGTCAAACCCGCTGCACTCCTTAATTTTTATACTGTTAGCACACTGTTTCATGATGTTGCTGGTGTTACACCCCCCCCTTGAACACAGCTACTTTCTGGCATGTATTGCATTGAGCCGAAGCTTCATTACGTTTCATAAAGTGAGCCCATACCTTCGATCGCTTAACTCTGACGGCCGACATATTGACCTATTGGCTAAAGAAAACAATGGGGCGCTACGTCATAACCTGTTGACGGCGGCAGTATCATTACGCAACAGTTATGTTGCTCTACACTCTCTTTAAAAAAAACCCACTGATAACAGTATTGTTTGTCCAGAATTATAAATAAAATACTGGCTACAGTACACATCCCTTCTCCCAAACCAGAGAGGGCATTCCACTCTTTTTTGACTGAGAACGATGGGCTGAGATTTAGAGATGCTGATTCTCATCTCCGCCGTTTCACATTCAACTGGAAACTACTCCACAGAGAGCTGAAGGTCATGGCTTGATAAAAAGCCAACAGAATCACATCATCTGCAAAAAACAGAAATAGAATCCTGAGACTACCAGACCCGATCCACCCCTTGGCTGCACCTGGAAATTTGGTCCATAAGTCATGAGCAGTTGGTGACAAGACAGTATACCCAAAGTCAAGAAAAACTATTCACAACTTTCCTCTGACCATCTTTTACCTTGAAATCACTTCTGGAAATGTTCAGTATAAGGTCGGTATTACAATACTGAATTGTCAAACTACAGCTCATAAGTCGAAACATCATCATCACCAGTCAAGTTAGAACTGAGGAAGCCTTCATGATGAAAGGGAAAAAAGAGGAAAAAAGTCTTAAAGAACAAGGATAAAAGTCCAGCTGCCGTGTATTCAAGTATTTTATGATTATAATTCCCAGGATGACCGAAACTACACTAGCATACTCATCAACAATCTGGTGGCAATGATATCTTGAGAAGCTGTCGTAAAGGAGGTCTTATCATTGACTTTACATTTGGAGGCTGGAGGGGTTTTACAGCCGAGTTACCCAGCAGGCTTTATATCCAAGTTCATCTTCTGTGTGATCCAGTATCTTGTGTCTTCGGTTGCTGTTCACTCGTGATTTCAGTCAGGTGGTTTAGGTTGAGACAATAACAGTTAGAAAACAATGTGGCATGTTTTAAAACAGACCCTCTGATAACATAAACCACGCACATATCTGATTCTGGCTGACACGTCTTCTTCTGCAAAGGTCACTAAACATGGTGCAGCAAAAGAAACATACTATTGAAATATTTAACAGTTAAACTAATGCTGGTTGTGATTTAGAATTATAAATATCACAGTTTGTGTCTGTCACTCTGAACATGAGCTTTTTTTCCCCCTTATTTCAGGTTTTGCCAGACGAGGCTGATGTGCTGCTGAAGATGGTGGGAATATTTTCACCACTCTTACATCAGCAAATGCTCCCACAGCATGTTGCGGAAAGCCCTGTCTGCCTATAAGACTTTGTGACATCACTAATTTGCCACCGAACTGATTACCGTTGATATTGAAGTAACAAGCTTCTTTCGTCTACAAATTGAGCTTGTTTCTCTGCAGTATCTTGCTGTGTCTTTTCCTGCGAGAGCCAATCTGTC
Source organism: Cololabis saira (assembly GCF_033807715.1). NCBI lineage: Eukaryota > Metazoa > Chordata > Actinopteri > Beloniformes > Belonidae > Cololabis > Cololabis saira. The sequence continues at coordinate 40,358,385 of NC_084595.1, read as the reverse complement.
AGTGTAAAAAGTTTCATATTGAAATGGATTCTTTGACTGCTCTTAATTTACAAATACTACAGACCTTGGAAGGTTTAGATTTCTTCAAATTTTGGGTAAGAGAAGCATCAAACGGCACATCTAGATGATTCCCAGTGAACATTAGGCTCTGCCCCAAAGGAAGCATGCCCCTCACATCTCTTCCGACTTTTTCTCTCAAGCGGCCCTTTGTAGTTTCTTCTTCTTCTTCCACAGGGGTCCCCAAATATCCAAGAATCCCCTAGAATTTTACCGGCTTTTGTAAATGGATTGGTTCAAATACACAGCCACAGATTTGACACATTTGTCTCCCTGTAAACGTGGCGACAGCTCTGAAACCTTACTGATATCAGAACCTGCTTCCCTCTCATTCCTCTAAGGCAGGTGATATCGCTGCTGAGCCATTTCAACACATTTCTCAAGTTGTTGAAGGAGCGGCAGCCAACAGCTTACGATTCTAAAGCATTTTTGATAAGATTGTTATGTTTGAGTGGAAATGCCCAAACCATCCCTTTGCCTGGTGTCTGTTTATTATTTGTAGACTCTCTTCTCTAAAGGACAAGATGGAATCAAGTGGTTTTGATAATCATCCTGTAGTTTTCTCATGTAGCCGTTTTTCTTTTTCAGTTATGTCACTTTTCTCTGGTCGCATGTGCCAGATGATGTAACAAGAAGAACAACATAAAATGACTTTTTACTTTTGTGAGAACTGTAGCCCAGGAGGTTTCCTCCCCTGCTTTTAAAGGGAAAGTTTCGTTTTTTACAACCTGGACCTTATTTCTGGCATTTTTTATGGTCGTATACTCACCCAGAAAAGTTGGTGTCATTTGGAGTCCTTCGGAATATATTAGGAGTTTTGTGCGAGCCGCTTATCCATATAACGGTAGCGCATGGGGGCACAGCGGGACACAGACGATGCAGCATCTAAATAACACATTATTGCCGCAAAACTCGTTCATTTCTTTTATGAATCACTAGATCTGCTTCTGGGCATCTTCCAGGACCTGTTGTCTACATCCGGGGCTGTATGTGTAACAAATAAATCAGTTTGTAAACAAGACGTCTGACCTGCATGACGTCATCTCTGTGCGCGCATCCCAGACACAGCTCCGTGTACAGCTGGAGTTCACTACTGTTAGTTTACTGATAGTTATTTGAAACATGTCTGAATATTTGTCAAATTCTGAGGTTGTGGACGACGACTTTGAATATGATGGACGTCCTTACCGTTTTGAGCCAGAGTATACGGCTGAAGAGCTCACTGAACGGAGGACAGAGTGCTCGCACAGAGATGACATCATGAGTTCAGAGGTCTTGTTTACAAACAGATTTATTTGTTACACACACAGCCCCAGATGTAGACAACAGGTCCTGGAAGCAGATCTAGTGATTCATAAAAGAAATGAAGAGTTTCGCGGCAATCATGTGTTATTTAGACGCTGCATCGTCTGTGTCCCGCTGTGCCCCATTCGCTACCGTTATATGGAGAAGCGGCTCGCACAAAACTCCTAATATCTTCCGAAAGACTCCAAATGACACCAAACTTTTCTGGGTGAGTATACAACCATAAAAAATGCCAGAAATAAGGTCCAGGTTGTAAAAAACGAAACTTTCCCTTTAAGGGACGAACATAGACGATTCTCCGATTTCACTAATGATTATAGTAATTTCTGTTGGGTCAATATTTGAAAATCCCAGTTTTTGGATCGAGTTTAATTGGCTGGACTATCGTGACATTTGTCAAACCTCCATTGCCCTCTCAGGTTAAATAAACCATCATGAATGCACCCATCTAGTAAACTCTTTAGTCCGTCCAATTCTTTGGTAATTCAATATCCTGGTAATAAGAGTATTCCAATTAGCTCAGCTCTATTTCATCTTCAATGCGCTTCAGTCACTGTCATGCTGGATTATTGCCGCAGAATGCCATTTCTATTCATCGGATTCACGTGTTGCTTGATGCTTTTGATATTTCTGGTGTGATGGAATTAGAGAACTGCAAGCTCTCGTCTCTAATGTGCGAAAGCAATTACAGCAAGCTGTTACCTTATGCAAATAAAAGTACTACAGATGTCTTGTGTAAACAGCTACTTAAAAACTGCCCTTCCATCTAAATTGAACACTTTACATCCTTCATTTCTCTCCATCTTTGTTGAAATACACACCCTCTTTTCGTTCTTGTCTACCCTCATAAGTTGCAAGTGGCTGTGAATGCAAATCCTCAGAGCAAAAACATAAATATCCATGCAGATTGGGGTTATCGTCTTCAACCATCAAGCTAAAACAGAGTTTATACCCCCAAGGAAACCATTCAGTACTAGTTTACTCAGGTCTATCTTTTTTTCTTCCTCCACTTCGTTCCACACACATTTCCTACAAGCACCGCCCGCAGGATATACAGTTCTCTCTTGACTTTTCCCATCACTCTTGGTCCTAAAAGCCAATTTAAAGGTGTTAACTTCCAGACCATCATGGATCTCTGAAGTTAAACCAGCAGAACAAGTGCTCAACTTTTCTTCTGTAAGAAAGACTTCAAGACTTGAAAGAGTCCTTTCACAAGCGTTCAAATGCACAAGAGCGTTCACACTAAATATTACTGGTTTATTACTGATTCAATGATTAATCATTCAGTAATCTGTATAATTTATTACACCAACCTGGAAAGATAGGGGACGAGACACAAATCACAGACTGCAAGACATACTGTGGCAAGTCATCAAGTTCGGCCTATTATATTGTACAATGCAGTCATTTATGTTTAAATTTTGAATTTTGATTGTGTTTTATTGCTTTGGGACTGTGCTGCAGCATGGCATTAGTCAAAATGTGATAGTAAATTAATTTTATCTCATAAAGCAGTGAGAAATACTGTATGTATATGATGTCACTGTGAAACTGTAGAGGATTCAGATATGTCATCATTTAAGATTTTTTTTGTTTTTTCGCTTTTCGGAAATCAGGTAATTTTCTAAGGTTATCAATCTACTTTGCACAATTACCACATCATTAATCACTAGAAAAAAATAATGGTCAGCTCCTTTTACTTGGCTAGTTTCATGTTTCTAACTGACTTTTGATGTATTCATATGCAAAATCTTGTTTATCCTCTAATCTCATGTGGATGGTGGTCATTATCCTGCACATGATCACCAGCAGAGGATTTGGGATTAAGAGGATATCCACAGACTGGTCCCCATTTCTGCCGCTCTCACGTGGGTCACCAAGGCTTAGCAGAGACACTTTCACTTGGTAGGTTTTGCAAAATAAGAAACTTCCTCATTTAAAGGCCTAGCATGTTGAGAAAGAATAATAAGATTGAGGCTACATGGACCGCTAGCTGTAAAGTGTTTATTAAGCTGAACGGAGAGAACGCAAAAGTTGTTGTCATTAATGACATCAGCGAGTTGGACGAGTTTGATAGGTAAGCGACATGTGGTCTTTTAGTTTAAATATTGGTTTTAACAAACAGACTATAACAATGACAGGTTGTATTTTTTATATTCCTTGCTGTGTTTTTTATAATTTTATAGAGGATGTATGGTTTTATGTTCCAGTATTTTTTAGAAATGGTTACTTTATTCCAAATGTTAAACAGTTTTATCCTATTTTTATGTATGAATTGGGATTCTGTTTAATTACTAAAATGATGTATTTTTTATTTGACCTTTTATTTTATTATGGGTTCGTCCACCTTTAATTTACCAGGCAAAGGCCTGCTACTAGCTCATTTAAACATTTGTAGCTTAAGGAATAAGACCACAGATATGGGTAATATAATGAAGTCAAACAATATCCACATTATGGCTATATCTGAAACACATCTTGACGCCTCTTTTGAGGATTCAGTATTGAGTGTGGATGGTTATAGGTTATTTAGGAAGGATAGGGATAGATATGGTGGAGGTGTGGCTGTCTATGTACAGAGTCATATCCCTGTTAAAGTAAGAAGCGATTTGATGTTGAATGAAATTGAGGCACTATGGATACAGGTTCATCTGCCACAGACTAAACCAATACTTGTTGGTTGCTGCTATAGGCCGCCTAGTGCGGATGTAAGATACTTAGACTCAATATGTGAAATGATAGACAAATCAAGTGATGAAAACAGAGAGATTTACTTTACAGGCGATAACAATATCGATTGGTTATGCATGTGCCCTCTTAAAAAGAAACTCATTACTGTAACTAATGCATGTAACCTAACACAGACCATTACCCTACCAACTAGAACCACCATAAATAAGAATGGGTTAAAGTCATCTAAATGTATTGATCACCTATTCACAAATGTTCCTGAAAAATGTACCAAAACAGTATCAATAGCTCTTGGCTTCACAGATCACAATTTAATTGCAATTAAAAGAAAAACCAAGGTCCCAAAAGCACCTTGTTTGGTTCTACATAAAAGGTCATATAAACATTTTAATCAAGAAATGTTTATTGATGAAGTGAAAAATGTTAACTGGTCAACTGTGTGTCTTGAGGAGGATCCAGAAGTGGCTTTGAGTATGTTTATGAAATCATTCTTACAGATTGTAGACAAACATGCTCCTGTCAGAAAAACGACTGTCAGGGCTAATGGCGCCCCCTGGATTGACATTGATCTCAAATCAATGATGAGGCAACGTGACCAAGCTAAAAAGTTGTCTGATGCATCCGGGTTAATGTCTCACAGAATGTTATACTGTAACTTAAGAAATCATGTAACTAAAATAAATAGAGGCAAAAAGAAAGAATATTATAAGAATAAGTTACATGACGCCAAAAATAATGGAAAGCAATTATGGAAAATTTTAAATGAAATAATGGGAAGATCTTCTTATCAGACTAATTCATTTATAGAAGCCAATGGCGAATTTCTTACTAAACCAGCAGAAATTGCCACATACTTTAACAACTACTTCACAAACAAGGTTGAAACTCTTAGAGAAAATATGTCACCCTCTGATGGCCGCTCCTCATGCAAATTAATTGAAAATCATATTATGAATGGTAAAAACTGTCAGTTTGATTTCAAGAATGTAAGTTGCTTGGACATTGAGAACCTGCTGTCATCACTGCCATGTGACAAACCTGCTGGTACTGACATGTTAGACAGTAAACTGTTAAGAATTTCCTCATCATATATAGCCAACCCAATTAGTCACATTTTTAATAAGTGTTTAACCTATGGAGTTTGCCCTAAGGCGTGGAAAGAGGCAAAGATCATTCCTTTACCTAAGGACAAAAAGAAAGAATTTACAGGCCCAAACAGTCGACCAATAAGTATACTTCCTGCCTTGAGTAAATTAATGGAAAAAGTAGTTTTTAAGCAAATTCAAGAATATTTTATCAATAATAAATTATTTACTAGTTCCCAGCATGCTTATAGGAAAGGTCATTCTACGTCAACCGCTTTAGCTCAATTGACTGATGAATGGCTGACTGAAATGGACATCAAGAAGATGGTTGGCACTGTCTTGCTTGATTTTAGTGCTGCATTTGATGTCATAGACCATGAAATATTGATATCCAAATTAAGAAAATATGGACTTAGTAGTATGGCACTTGATTGGATGGTGAACTACTTGTCAGATAGGTCACAGAGAGTGTTTTTTAATGGTAGCCTATCTGAAAGTAACTATAACAAATGTGGGGTTCCTCAAGGAAGCTGTTTAGGTCCCTTACTTTTTATTATTTTTACTAATGATCTTCCTTATGCTACTGTGAATACAAACATGGTTATGTATGCTGATGACACAACTCTGTATAGTACTGCCCCTTCATTAAATGAGTTAGTAACTACTTTAAATCTGGACCTAGAGAGGGTGTCCAACTGGGTGAATAATAACAAACTAGCACTGAATGTGGCCAAAACAAAAAGTATTGTTTTCGGCACCAGACATATGCTTATTGGTGATCCTCAGCTGCATCTATCAATGTCAGGTATACCTATAGAACAGGTTAAGAAAACTAAGCTGCTTGGTGTCCTATTGGACAGTGAATTGTCATGGTCGGACCATATTGATGGCATTGTAACTAAAATGGGCAGAGGCATAGCCATGGTCAGGAAATGCTCCTCCTACTTGACATCCTCAAGCATGGGTCAAGTGATACAGTCCCTAGTTTTCTGTCACCTTTATTACTGTCCTGTAGTATGGTCAGCAACGACGCAAGGAGACCTGAACAAACTTCAGCTTGTTCAGAACAGAGCTGCCAGACTGGCACTTAACTGTTCTCTTCGCACAAACATAGGATATATGCATGCATGCCTGTCTTGGTTAACAGTTAAAAACAAACTTGAAATCAGTGTCCTCATGTTTGCCAGAAACATTATTTCAAATCAAGCACCGGAGTTTTTTTTCAAACAGTTATTAAAGTCAAGTGACAGACATAATCATAACACCAGAATTGCCAGCCTTGGGCATCTGACACTCCCTGCTCCAAAAACGAACCTCCTCAAAAAAACAGCTATCTATCGTTCAATAACTTATTGGAACAGGTTACCACCCCACATTAATATAGTACAAAGTAAATTGTCATTTAAATATGCTATAAAGAAACACTTGTTGTCATTTACTACATGACTGGAGTGTTATTTTTGTTTTGTTGTATTTGATTTTGTAGAGTGGATTATGATCATGTGTTCTTTGTAATTTAATACTGTAGAATGCATTACATTGATTATTTATAATCATTTTTTTATAGAATAAATTGCAATCATGTATTTCATTTTTTATACTGCTCAGTAAAACCTTTGTATATCGTGTATTGTATATTGTATATTATGTATTGTATTTTCTTTTTATGTGTATGGACCCCAGGAAGAATAGCTGCTACTTAGGTAGTAGCTAATGGGGATCCTAATAAACAAATAAACAAATAGCTAAGAGTACAGTGTGCTCTGGTTACGCCACACCAGTGACGTGCGATCAGGGGAGGCAGGGGAGGCTGGAAGAAATGTAAAATGAAAAAAATATATATTTTTTTACATTTATCAATTGATTTGTACTATAAAGTAACTTTCCATTTAACTTCACTATTTTTAAATTATTTTTTCTTCAAAATCGCCGAATTTTCACATTTGCCGTTCAAATGCTGAGAAGATGCGGGCGGTGAGGCAGCACCCCGCTGAGCCTCACCATGGATCAGCAATGACTCGGCTAACTGTGCTGCCATGCTATGTAGTGAGACCAGATCGCTGTCTCTTTGTATGTCACTATTAAAATTTTCAAACACGTTTGCAATATGAAATAAGTTTCCATAGTTAAGCTGATTTATATAATGAACAGCAACTCTATGTGTGTACCGGTAATGTGTTTCTTGTGCCGGTGTTTTGCCATTCCATGCTCCCTGCCAGAAAATGTTACTTTGTGGTTCTGCGCATGCTCACAGTCGATTGTCAAAGTTTGATTGCGACGCCAATCTTTTCTTGCACGATGTAAAAAGGATAATATGGGATGTTGAGTATTTGATCCTTCAAAATACATTACCCATGACATGAATTGCATTACACTTTGTGAAAATTATACGATAAAGAGAGAAAAAAAAACCAATTCTATCGCTTTATTTGATATTCATTCGGCTTTTCACCTTCATTTAACCAGGCAGGTCATTAAGAACACATTCTTATTTACAATGACGGCCTGGCAAGAGACAAGGACCACTTGGGGGGAAAGGAAGTGGTTTAGGGAGTAAAACACAATAAAATTGTAACTCTACAAAGGTAGAAAACCATTAGGTAGCATTTTTTGGCAAAGCAGCAAAAAATGGCAGAACAGTTGCGCAATCATAAAACGGCTGAAAAGAGGCACGGGGTGAGGCACGCACTTCTCCTGCCTCACGGTAGGGGGCACTAGTGAGCTCAGGGATTCTTCTTGCGACTCATTGGCTGCAGAATAAGTGACAACAAGTAGGAGTTTACAGTTTTTTTTCAGAAGGAGCGGCGCATGAACTTAATTTATAAGTAAAGTTAAGACCAAAACTTTTTTTTTAATTAAATGTGCTTTTTGTGCGCTACAGTTTGTATGTGAATGACGATAGGAGGTTTTAAACATAACCAGTTAACTGCTGCCATTCAAATGGTGAATACGTTGCTCTGGAGGGTTAGGGCCAATCCCAATTCTCCTTCACTCGCCCTTCTTTTCTCCACTCGCACTTCTTTTCTTCCCTAAGCCCTAAAAAAGAAGGGGGAGATTTTAGGGCACTTGAAATCTAGGGCACTTGGCCCAGGTGCCTGTCCCAATTCTCCCCCTACCCCTCGTTTCCATCCCTACCCTGATCAGGAAGCTGAGAGCCAAAAGCTGTTTTAATTTCAGCTGTAGCGCTGTTAATATGGCACTTATATTCCATATAAAAAATGTGCACAGAAATATTTACAAAAAAAAAAAGTTTGCAGTGTATGTGCTGCTACTGCTGATGAGGTGTCCTGTCCACCATTTTCTCTAAAAGGTTTAGGAACCTGTTCATATGTTCTTCATATAGTTTTGTACTTATGTGGTTTTACTCACTTGGAAATACTTTTAAATTGTCTAATAAAACTTGTTTCACAACAGTTTTCTCTTCTGGGGTTTCTCAAAGTAAGGTAATGTCTCAAATTATAAACTGTACAACAAGATCAATAGTAAAATAAGGATAGTGAGAGAATCCGCAGTAAAAAAGGCTTTATTTGCTATATTCAAATAACATTTTTAAAAAGAAAAAAGTAAACATTGCACGCAGAACAAAGAAAGGTGCTGTTCCATATAAAAAAAATTGCACAGAAATATGTACAAAAAAAAAATTGCAGTGTATGTGCTGCTACTGCTGATGAGGTGTCTGGTCCACCATTTTCTCTAAAAGGTTCAGAAACCTGTCCATGTGTTCTTCATTCTTTTGACATCTTCTGTCTTCTTTGGCGGCCTCAGCTTGAAGGAAGTCCTGCATAGAGAATTTCTTTTTTTGGGGGGATCGGGGGGAAAGTGGACCAGATGCCTGAAGCTTCCAGCTTCCTCTTCCAGCTGGTGAGGCAGAGCTTGAGGCCGATGTGCTGGCGTCTTCCAAAGTGTTCTGAGATAAAAAAAAGATGGATACACATGTTGATTACACACATGACTGGACTATCATACACACCCACAACATCATACCAGGTTCATTATCACTGTATAAATAAAAATTACCTCTGTGCTTTCCTCTGAATTTGTCAGAGAGGACACCGGTGAGGATGGAGGGTCGATTATGTTCTGAAAATGAGTTTGATGAGTTTCCTGTAAAAGAAAACAGTGATGAATAGTAGTTATACCATGGTTAAGGACCCCATCACAGATATTCTGCAAGCAGATAGCTAGATCACTCACTCCCACAGTGGTTAAGCAGCATATTTCTTCTTATTGAAATTCTCCTCGTTGTTAGTCCTAAAGCTTATTAGGTGTCGGACCTGATCCGGAGTCCCTGGAATGAAATGTGATTACTGCAATGCACAAACGTCCTCGTAAAAAAAACAAACAAACAACAAAAAAAAAAAGTTTGAACTATGATAACAGGCAGCAAGCAACATTATTACTTCGTAACCCCCCCAAATAACGTTGCTGCCTTATAGTAATGTGAAATATCCAACAAATTTGTAGAAAATATGAGAGTTAACGAGTAGTTAACAGGACACGTCAATGTTATCTACCCGACTCGTCATCAACAGCCACATATTATCTTACGTTAACTCAGAATCAGAATCAGCTTTATTGGCCAGGTTCTAACATTGTCCAACAAGTAATTTGACTCCGGTAATTTCACTCTTTGGTATTAAAAATAAACAATAAACAATGTGGTATTTCTATGTACTGTTCAAACTGTTAAAACATACAAAAGCACTGTGATTTTTTTAATTCCATGGGACATTATACTTACATTTGTGGGTTCAATATCCTCCTGCTCTTTGCGGTTCGCCATTTGACTCAAAAAAATGAAAAAATGCTTGCTTGCAAGTCTGCAAAGGATGTTTTCCTCGGTCGGCGAGCTAGACGCAGCCTACGGCGTAGCTTACGTAACCTACGGCGTAGCTTACGTAGCTTACGTAACCATATTCCGGCGCGATCTTAGCGAACAACGGACAAAAAAGGGATGATGTACATTCACTGAGTGAATATTATGAAAGTAAAATATCGGTTTGCGCCGAGAAATGTAATCAAAATGCATTTTTATGCAGAAACTAACTCAAAATATTGATTTTACTCCCAAAAAAAACAGAAATGTCCTCCATGTTTTTTTTTTTGATTCAGTCCGCAAATGACGACGAAAAGCATTCTGGGAAATCTTCATACCCCCTCGCTCGCCAAGTGAGCATCTGAAATCCCTCGATTTGAAGGGGCTATTCTCAGCCCCTAGCCCTCGTTATGCCCCCTCCCCCTAGGTGAAAAGAGGAATTGGGACACCACTACCTTCACGGGAACGCGCAAAAGTTAGGGTTAGGGAAGAAAAGGAGGGCGAGGGGGAGTATTGGGACGCACCCTTAATATGCTTGTAAATCTGACTGATGAAGTCAGTGCCTCCCCATCCATGAATCTCACCGCACGTCACTGCGCCACACCCTCCAGGATCCCATCTGGAAGGCTTTGTTGTACCTGTAGGTGAACATGTAGCAACAATATAATCATTCAGAGCTGGAATGTAGTTGTAAAAAAAAAAATCTAAAAGTTATATTTAACTGTTAGCAGACAGTTGAGCTTGGAAAAAAAGTCAAATAACGGTCTTAAAATACATCATAGGCATAAAACACGATTTTGTATTTAAGAAAGTAGTATTCAGATTAAGTTAAATAATATTTCTAAATGAAAATGATAGCTATACTTGTCATTTTTAAAGGCACCTCTTAAACTGCCTTAAAGTAAAGCCTTTTTAGTCAAATCTTCACTCACTTGCCGTCAAAATGGATATACAAGTACTTTTAATCCTCTTTTTGAGGCAGGTCACCCGTTCTCATCACTTTCTCATCATTTGACTTGTTTATTCCAAGTAATTCAGATGTAGCTGTTACTCATGCTACCATTATCGCAGCTCTGCTGCTGAGCTTTTGTGTTTTAATCTATAAACGTTGATAGGAAATTTAGAAATAATTCAACTAAAAAGCAGGAGAGACATTTCCCTCTTCTAGTTTAAAAATAAAACGGGTTGAGGTGTAAATTCTTTAGTTTTACTGGTAATTTATGACAAATAAAGTCACCCAACACTAAAAGTTCAATCCATTCAGTTTGTATTCCACTCAAATCCAGTTATTTGGGATTCATTTATAATCCATTTCATGCTAATAAATTCAAATTCATAATGTTTACAATTCCAATCCATAAATACAAAACAGGTCACACACGGAGGCTCCTCTGCCTCAACCATTTGGGGTCATTACATTGATTTAAAATAATGGAAGTTACATGTCGATATAATTGTCTATATATTTTTTTAAACTTCAGCCGTGAAAAGAACTAGATGATGACCTGCAGCCCCAAATCCCACCTGTGCAACTAGAGGGTATGTGGTACAGTAAATCTTCAATTTTGGTATATATCATTTAGACAAATCCAATATGTATAGTAGAAAGTGTAAAGAGAAAAAAACGTAGTTACTTTAACAGTAACTACAGCTAAACCTTGTTCTGCGCCGGCCCCTGCATTAGCTGGATAAATGCCAGTAAACCCTATGACTGAAAAATTACTTCACAAGATCAACATTTTATTGACCAGTGATATAGTACAAATGTTTTCTTCATAGCAGGGACATAAAATGCCTTATTGTCTCTTTTTGTTGTTGTTGTAAATTGAATCAGACTTTATGGAGTCTGAGAAGTAATGTTTCAGAGAAGCAATATGATTACTGGCTGAAAAGAAAGAGGAAGAAAATGTCAATTTGTGAGAAAGCAGAGTTTGAAAATTAAGGAAAGATTCAGACAAAGAGGAAAAAAATAGCAACAATAATTAGGGCCCGAGCACTTACAGTGCGAAGGTCCCCTTTTCCTCGTTTTTTTTTCCTCCTTCTTCCGATGAAAGGAGGGCCTTTTTGCCTCCTTAAACATGCCCCAAAAGTCGCCAAATTTTGCACCAAGCCAGGCCTGGCGAAATTTTTTATATTTAATGGTTTGCATTAATGGGCGTGGCAAAATGGCTCAACAGCGCCCCCTAGAAAACTTTGTGCCTCAAGCCCCACAATACGGTTTGACGTACATGCACGAAAATCGGAATAAACCTGTATCATTTCGCAACTTAAAGAAAATTCTCTTGGCGCCATGGCCGAAACCAAACAGGAAGTCGGCCATTTTGAATTAATCGTGTAATTATGTGCGCAATTTAGGCCATTTCTTCAGCCGCTTCTTCGCCCGGACCGTAAAGTGCACCCAGGTGTGTTATACATCAAAATGTGCGTCTCAATCCTGCGACGATGCCCATTGCTTTTCTCAGTCAAAAGCGTTACCATGGCGACGCTAGATGCCAGAAAAGCCCACCCTCCTTCATCTGATTGGTCCATACAGATAAAACTTTGTGCCTCAAGCCCCACAATACGGTTTGACGTACATGCACGGAAATCGGTACACACCTGTATCATGTCATAACTTAAAGAAAAGTCTCTTGGCGCCATGGCCGAAACCGAACAGGAAGTCGGCTATTTTGAATTAATTGTGTAATTTTGGCGCAATTTATGACATTCCTTCGGTAGTTAATGGCCATGAGTGTGAGGGCCCGTTCATCGCTGCTTGCAGCTTTAATTATGATATGTACTGTAAGTGAGCATAACAACATAATACACTGAATTACCAAAAACACCTGAGATGTGTTGGGGATTTATAAAACACAAATCAAGCTACACGCTCACATAGGGTGTGCCATTGTCTTTATTATACTGCGAAAACATTAAATGCATCCGTGCACTGTAAAACACCAGGTCCAGAAATAGTTGAATAATGACTGCTCATGAAAGTAACTAAATAGGATGATTGCAGTATCCCTTCTATGGTGAGGGAGAACAAAGTATGGCGATACCCCTCAGGAAGGAAACAGGATGTCCTGATGTACATGGCCTCCAGACTTCAGGTATTGACTGACTGAAAAGATTTGAATCCAAGCAATAAAAATCACGGTTGTATTTACTTACCGTATCAATTTGTTCAAATGTTCCTGAGCTCTTATAAGCTAGAAGTTTTTAAAGGCATGATGAAACATGTCTAATGTATTCACTGCTTTAATAACAGCTTTCGAGGATTTTTTCCCCCCATGAGCACTTTTATTGCGTTTATTTTTGTCAACAGTTATTCCACTTTTTACTATAGCCTGCATTAACTAGATTACTTAAAGTCACTTTCATTTCTTTTACAGCTTACAATTTATTTTACAATATTCTATCTCTTTAGTTTCTGGGTCTATGGTCTTTTAAAGCTTTTGACATTTTCTGCATAAAATAGCTTTAAGCTTACAGTAAATAAAAAAAAAAGATTAATTCACGAGGGAAATTTATAGTGTAAATCAATTTTTAAAGCCTACCTCTACACAGTTTTCAAAGGATAGTATTTGCCCATGAAAACCCAAAAGATACTTTAAAAAAACAAAACTCAAATCGGTGATAAATGATCCATAGTTTCTCATGGACTGTACAGCTTTGTTAAAGCTTATGCTCATCTCTGTTCTGTTCAGTGTGAACAGGCCACAACTGGCCCTGATATTGGCATTGCAACGGAAAGTTTTAACCACCATCTGCAAAGACTTCTGAGGCCTCAACCCACATGAACATAGACACGGCGTGACCTCCTTCGGAGCAGCACGCCGGTACACAGACGGTAATGCTGCTGCTCGTACGCTTGCTGAGCCAGAATGCATGTAGCGAAGGCCATCGGCAGCCTGCCGAGCTAATAGACACAACCTTTTGGCAATCTCTGTTCAAGTCATGGATTTTTTTCCCCCCAGTCCTTTACTTCAGTGAGGTCACAGACTGCGGCGACCTCTGCCTGCATCATCCTGGACTGCAAGCTGGCCGAGCTGGATGCATCTGACAGTAATGGGCTCTTTTTGGAGACAAGTTCAGCTAACAACTCAGCCACCAGACATAGGCTTCAAACTCTTCCTATACACAATCAAATGTTCTCCTGTAGAATATTAAAGGGGACCTATTATGGCATTTAATGTCTATTTTAAACAGGCCTTGAATGTCTTAAAAACAAGCTTTTGGTTGTTTTTTTCTATATAAATTAGAAATTCAGCCTCTGGGCCATGTCTTTATCTTTACCGTTTTCTAACCTCATTCTCTTTGTGGAATTCTGAGTGGGCGGGGCTATGATAATGACGCACTGTGCTGATTGGCTGCCTGAATGACACGTTACACCGCTACGAAAAAATGGAGGAAGCTCCGGCCGGAGTTAAGCCTGAATTATGGTTCTGCGTTAAATCGACGCAGACCTTACGCCGTAGGGTACGGCGTAGGGTACAGCTCTCCGTTGTCATGCATGTGATGCGAGCGAGCGTCAGCGACAAAATCAATTCCATTGCTTTATTTTCTATTGGACTGTCCTAACTGGACGCAGCCACGCAGCGCGTTTTGAGCTGAACATTTGTCGGACGCCCTGCTTCTATTTTCTTGTTGCTCGCGTTGAAAGCGCTGTAAGAAACAGTCATGGATGAGGAACGGCTGATCCAGTTAGTTGAAATGAGAAGTTATCTCTATGATTCCTCCTCATTTCACTACAAAAACCTCAATAAAGTGGCAGCTGCTGGAGGGAGATGGACAGAGAGCGTCCGATGTCACGCAGTGCTACGATAGTCGGACGCTCATGCAGTTACACGGTTTTATAGTTGTGGGCGTGGTTTCACGCATCGGAGGCCAAACCTCTGCTCCTGTCGTGACGTCACGACAGGAGCAGAATCTGAACGGCTCGTAAAAGTCACATGACACTAGACGGCTCATCCGGGCGGCTGTACAGACACTGCAGAATTTGGTTTCTTTCCTCCTTCTCTGAGTTGTCAGGCTGAGGGAAGACCACTTTATATATGTTAAAGTAAGAGAAAACCTGTTTTTCATAATAGGTCCCCTTTAAACAAAGCTGAGCTGCTGCTTAAACACCATTTCCTGGCTTATTTAGAGGGAGTTTAAATGTTCTCACTTGAACGGAGGAAGTGCAGCAGGGAGAAAATAAGTCACTTCTTGCAGTCCTACGTCCACAATCCATCATTTTACAACAAACTATTTTACAAGAAAGCAGGACAATTGAACTGACTGCATTGGTCTACTTCAATTGTTTTATACACCACTGTTTGATGAAGAATGTTTGATAATAATGGCAGGGGAATCATTAGCACATTTGACCTGACATTGTGACTCATTCAGACTTGTGCTGCGTTGCTTTTGTGCTTCGCTTTAGACGGCTTTCAGAAAAACTAACCAACCTGAAAGCTTCTTGTTTTTGTTTGTTTGTTTTCTTGTCTCCTGCTGTTTGGGATAAAACAGAAACTCAATATGACACACACACACACACACACACACACACACACACACACACACACACACACACACACACACACACACACACACACACACACACACACACACACACACACACACACACACACACACACACACACACACACACACACACACACAGGTGTGTATTCATTACAATCAATAACAGACCATTGATTCACATTCATTTACAGGCGCCCCACTGAGACTTAAACCGCGACAGTTTCTTGGCAAAGCTAAACCTAATGCTTCATTTAACCTGAAACTAAATCTAACCTTAACTCTCCTCGAAGCACATTCACAATATATGAGGTCTTGCATAAATTTGAGTTTGCTCTGAAATACTGATGTCCTCGTCTCCTTATTTCAGTAACAGCCGTGGTGACTGAGACAAGTGACTCAGCATTAAGTCCTAATTCATGTCCACTTTGCTTGACACTCAGTCACATTTTTGAATCCTCTAATATGTACAAGTGAGACACAAGCCTTAATAGAATAAATAAACTCATCCACAGACCCAGCGGGCTAAGATGTGTACAAAAGCTCAAAATTCAGTTAAAAAACTTGCAACACCTGTAATTAGTTCAGTTCACTTTCACACTCTCCCGTAGAGACACATCCTGCAGCATCCTGACACGTGACATTTAGTCAAAATAGACATCCCAGAACACTCGTGGTCAGGGGAAATCAAACCTCTTTCCGATCTGGGACAACACTTGTTTGTGATTTAATAAACAGTAAAACAATAAACATAACGGAGTGAACTTTTCCTTGATTAGATCAGACACATGTGGTCCCTCAGGAACAAAGATGGTGGGCACAATTGATTTGAACCAGACACTCGAGTATCAGCTGTGTTGAAACAGGGAAACAGGGAAACATTAAAATATGCAGGACATCGGCCCAATGGTCCAGTTCTATTTCAGAGAAATAGAACTGGATTAATTGATGCTTCTCCGTCAAATCGATGGCATCGCAACACGGAGCCTCTCCGTCGATGCCAATGTAATGACTATGAGTGGCGCTACACCCATCAAGAAACCGATGGTGTAAACTGGTGTATTTGTTCTTATTTTCAAATTCCCCGGCACTGTTTTTTTCTTCGTCATTTTCAATATCTGTAAAACAACTGATGCTCAACCATTTATTTTGGCTGTCTGAACAGCGAAAAAACATTTTTTTCACATCAGACCTGAATCGCTTTCATATGTGATCCTAAATTTGATACGTATATGATGTCTTCTTATGTCTTTTGTCATTTTGCATTTTATTGACGTCACTGTTATGTGATTCCTTATTTTTTTTTAGATCAAATTTGCTTTCGCTCCAAGGGGCACGGTGGCGCAGCTGGTAGTGCAGCGGTCTCACAGCAAGAAGGTCCTGGGTTCGATTCCCGCCGGGGGACGCTGTGGGTGCTGAAGTGCGTGTTAGTTCCCCCATGACTTCAGTGCCCACACCATGGGTGGGGTTGGCGAAAGGATCTTTCTGTGTGGAGTTTGTATGTTCTCCCCGTGTTCCCCCTCAAAAGAAATCATTCAGGCTCCCTGCTGCTGCATCTTTGTTTGCATCTGACGTACAGTACTGTGTTTGACGTCACTTCGACTTACTGAGCATTGGTGGTCACTTCAAAGCAGAAGTCTGTGCACAATTAAGTCTGATATAAGAAACATTTAAAATATGAATCTGAACAACCACAAAAAACATTAGATCTTGGCAAAAAGAAATTCAAACTGAGCAGTAAGACCTGAAGTGTGAACTTAGCCTGAGGGACTTGTACGTCTATTGAATTAACACATAAATAAAAAAATGATGTCACAATTTTGAGATTGAACATATTAAATAAACACTACTATCCATCTGTTGAAATCCATGCTCACATGACAACTGGCACTGTTTCTCTGTGGACCCTTCTGACCCCAAAATTGGTTAGTTTCCATGACAGTTTTGGTGCAAAACCTAATATTCTTAAATGTTAATAAAACATTACTGCAATGACTACAGTTTCTGTGAGTCACATTATGTAAAGTCTCTCATTTTTGTGATACGTTGTTCCAAAACCACTTATTTTGGTAGGTCAATTTTTGGTCTATTTTTGCAACCACTCAAGCAGTCTTAGAGATGTAAAAGTATACAAACCCTGATGTTGTTTGTGCAGCTGGCCATGTCTGAGGGATTTCTGGGAGTTTGCTGTACACTATATGACAGAAGAAGTACATTGAAAACTTATGGAATACTGTATTGCCCAGCTGAGCCAGTTCTTACAAAAAACAAATGACTTCTTTTGATAGATCATATGCACATGATCTGTGAAAAAGGTGTATCCCTTGTAGTTTTGAGAAATATTCTTCTTCTGAATTGCCATGTGAGTGTAAAAACTATGTGTTTGAGAATCTAATGCATTTCCTTTAGGCATATTTTCCCGATATTGAGAATTTTGAGGGTATTGGAAGAACCCTGTGTGTGAGATGAAACGCCAAGGTTTTGTTACTTGAAAGTAAAGAAACATCTGATGGGCAACACTCTGTGATGAGTTGGTGATGACTGTTAAAGAATCACTGACATGTAAATCAAAACATCACAAGTGTAAAACACGGAAACTGACACTGCAACATAACCTGGTTTTCCTCAGCTGGTGGTTGGTGCTTTAAATCCCAGCATGTGTCCTTGGTCAAGGAACTGAAACTTGATTTGATGATCTGTGCGTGATTGTAAAGACAACGGTATAAAACAGGCATATATATATAAGTGTGGCATAAGACATATGTGAAGTACTATGCAGAACCACCACAAAGTTGAAAGGTGTAACGACTAATACGACTTAACTTTTTACAAATGCTTGTTATTGCTGTGATGGAATGAATGACTGACTTAAACCTCTTATCTAGAAAATATGGAAATAGTGAGATGGAGATCAGATCAGTCACTAAATTAAAACCCGCTCCCTAAAGAGGACAAGAAGGGGAAAAGAGATTTAGTCTCTGCTTGATAGCATATATTTGTCTCTCTAAGGTGACTGCATAAGCCAGAACTCAGATATAACGCGACCTGTCACTTCATCTTGGGCCACCTGGAACTGAAAATATGTAATTCAATGAGCCGTTTGGATGTGAAGGTTACTCTGCACACCCCCAGATCACAGTCGAATTATCTTGCTTTTCCATCTTTATATAATTTCTTGTCATTCTTAATTAGCAGATACTCAGATGTGGTTCCCGCCATAACTGTGACACCAATCTCAAAAGAGACCCTGAGGAAGAGTGGGGTTCAGCATAAGAGAGCAGATATGCCTCCTTTAGTAGTGCATACTAAAACAGCTTCAACCAGGGATCTGCCACCAGTAGCTTGTGGGACACTAATAGCAGATTATTGGAGACTGTGAAGAGACTATAAGGAAAGGCTTGTTCTAAATTAGGGCCTTTGTTGCCTTGTGGTGGTCATCAGATTGTAGCTTTAGAGGTGCTGGCTGGATGGGGGCCTTTGAAACCTGGAGAAAGGCCTGTATACTGCTCAATGAAGGGGTACAGTGGTTTCTGAGTGTTCAGGTAAGTGCTGAAATAAATGCAACATCCAGGAGTGTTGGACCCTTGCACAAGAATATGTAAGGAGGCTTTGCGTCGGACGGTTCACGCCCCCCACCATGTTAATGTACACCTCGAAGGGCCTTATCCCGCTTATAGCATGGTCACTTACCAAAAAACATAAATATTAAATAAGTTATTCATGCTTTAATGTGTTTTCAGTTGAAATCATTAGTTTTATAACAAGCCACAGCTGAGCGGCTGAGCGAACTATTTAATCTCTCGTCTGCAGCCGTTGTAACCTGGTAAGTTACAAAGTTTTTTAACAAGTCAACTCACTTTCCATGGTAACACCTGAGGGTCTGACTAAGACCCCCTCCACACGTAGCCGGATATCTGCGGATATCTGCTAAACCGGAGATATTTTCCTACGGTTTGACCTGTCATCCACACGAAAACGCAAATAAACGAAGGTTTAAAAAAACTCCGGGCAAAGTGAAGATTTTTGAAAACTCCGTTTATGTAGATGCGTGTAGACACACAACCGGAGTTTTGCGTTTTCGAACGTCACATTATGCGCCAAAACAACAACAAATCTGGTCTGACGTGCGACTTTTGTTTAACAGATGATCCAGCATCTGTTCTCTATTTATAAAATAAATGGTCTCTGGTCTTGACCACCACTTACTGCGTTACACCGACACAGAGGCTCAGGCTACGCTGTAGGAGCGGAGCGGAGCCGCGGAGGAGCCGCGGAGGTGCAGCTTCCGGGAGCAGCAGATGATCTACAGCATGGGCGTCAGCTTGATTTCAGAAGTGCTGGGGACATTTACCATAAACCTGAGTAAGGTTTGAAAAGTGCTGGGTACGAGCTAGGCCCATTACTTCCGAATTGAGGTTTCATGATAAATAATAGGCATTGCATTAGATGATGCTTATTGACGCGATATTGTCCCCATATTAAAAGCCATCTGCGCGGTCTTATTTAGGTCGTCGGAAACATCATATACATATTGCAAGCCTTTTATTATTTTAATATTGCTTTCATGGCTTACAGTTTAAGAAAACTCAAATATCCTATCTCAAAAAATTAGAATATTCTGGGAATCTTAATCTTAAACTGTAAACAATAATCAGCAATATTAAAATAATAAAAGGCTTGCAATATTTCAGTTGATTTGTAATGAATCCAGAATGTATGACATTTTTAGACTCCAGAAAAATAAAGGACTTTATCACAATATTCAAATTTTCTGAGACAGTCCTGTAAACTTGTTTATGTCGTTGTGCTGAACCACTTGCGAATATCCACGGTTACTTTGTTAACGGAGCAGCAGAGAGCAGCGTCTTGCTGCTGCAGGAAACTGCGCGCTGGAAGCAGATCAGTGACGGACATTGGCTGATTTATGGTTCCGCGTTGCACCAACGCAAAGCGTACGGCGTAGGATACGCAGGGATGCGAACGTACGGTACGCGACGCTGCGTAACCTACGCCGTAGGCTACGCCGTCGATTTAACGCGGAACCATAAATCAGGCGCATTTGTCAGTTTTTTCAGACTTTTCGTCTTTTCAATTGAGCATGAAGACACATAAAATGAGGGTGCAATGCATGCTTATGCACCCTCGTAGAACCGGGCCTGCGGAACGCAACTTTTAATTCCCATTTCCCAAGCCCTACCTGCAGGTGAAGCCCGAGTCCTCCCCGCTGTCTGTCACACACATATAAAGATCTGGCACAGACGCAGCAGGTCCTGTTGTCCCGCCACTAAGATTTTGCTGGCCTTAATGTTTCCTGTGTTTTATTTTGTTCATTATTGATAAATTTAGTGTTGATGTGTGTGTGACAGACGTGTGTATGGGGCGTTAATGAAAATACGGGACAAATCGCGTCTTACTTAATTTTTTTTTTTTTTTTTTTTTTTTTAAGTGGTGGGGACAAATCTGCTCGTCAGACAAAGTGGTGGGGACGCGTCCCCACCGTCCCCGGAGGAGATGACGCGCCTGATCTACAGGTTAGAATGCTTATGAATGTGGTCGAAAACGCAGATCTTCGGTTATGTGTGGAAGGGGTTTTTTTTAAAAACGATGTAATGTGGATGCAATTTTTTTTATAAACGGAGGGGGGAAATATTCGTTTTTAAAAATACCCGGCTACGTGTGGACGGGATCTAATACCTGGAACAATCACTACCGTCCCATAAGGTCCTTTTGCAATCACCGATTTAAAGGAGCTTGAGGCAAGAATAAGAAATGAGACTCATTAGCGCCATGACGACCGTCGGGGTTAGACGACTTGACTGCTCTCCTTGCGCAAGTCATTTAACTGTTGATGTGTCTCTTTTTGTCTCCAGAAAGTTTGATGATACAAATGTTAAGTGTATAAACCTAACAATCATAAATCCTGCCTCAAGCTCCTTTAAAGCACCAATCATGCTGTGTTGACTTCTCCAGTAACTAGGACGGACCTGACATACGACTTAGCAATGGGAGATATTCTAGTCTGCTCGGCTCCGCTCGGCTATTTTATTTTCTCTCCTCTTCTGCATCCCAGTCATCAAAATTGTTAAATTCACCAAATAAATTAAAAGAAATTACAAAATCACTCATGTCGCCGTCGTGCGGTAGCCGGCTCTTTTTCTCTGAATCTCCGTTGCCATGGTTACCACCTGGCAGTTGATCCAGCGCAATGATATTAAAGTTATCAGGCAATTTGACTGAACTTGTTTCCTAGATGTAGATTATCACTTTTAACCTCCACCTGCCAGCCAATCAGAATCGAGTATTCACACAGACCGTGGTATAAATGAGTTTAATGTTGAGCCTGATAAATGCAATATATAAAGAAGTCAAGGTAAAAAAGGTAGAATGTGACTGTCAGATTAATCAAAGTTTGAATTAAGTTTAGTTCTTATGAGTATCAGAATCAGAATTAGAAAACTACCTGTTTATCCTCATGACATGCATTGGTGGTTCAGTGGTAGAATTCTCGCCTGCCACGCAGGAGGTTAAAACTGCTGACTTCCTGGTTGGTCAACTGAACCATTGTTTTTAGGCACATCTGTTCCAAGACCCCCATCACATGCTCTAAACAGATAAACTTCCTTGGAGAGACTCAGGGGGGTCGTCTGACAGCCGTCTCATTGTCTTTAAGGGTTTAAGACCATCTCATGACAACAAAACCCCCTTGACCATTTTTTAAAAGGATGTCTGTTGCTCTGCACACCACAGATAAGTTACTTACTAACTGAAAAGTCATAAGGTGTGACTTTTCAATTATCATCTGATACCATGTCTGTGTGACCATCTGTTTCCTGTTTTTGTCAATTGTCTATCTATACATTCACTGTTCCAAATATGGTCAAAGTTTCCTGTCAGTTTTACCAATAAAAGCGCCAGCTCTGCAGATAGCCAGTTGAGAGAAGTTCTGACGAGCTAAGAGAAGGGCCGTGTTGCCTAAAGCTTCTCAGGATTCCTCTCCAACCTTCTGCAGAAGGCCATTGAAAATCATTCCATAAGTCTCTGGTGTCTTTTTCTAAGTTAATTAATGTATGTTGATGACTTTTTAACCTAACAGTGACCTATTCTTGTTTTAAAGTCTGTGTACTGGAAAAACCTAATATTTAAAAATAAATAGATATATTTTTGGTAAATGATATTATTTGACGTCGTTGTAAAGACAAAATCATAAATATACTTGTGTAAAGTCTGAGGATTCTGCTACCACAGCGCATGGTGATGATGAAATATTTCAATTATATCTCTGGTGAGTAAAAGAAGGCTGATGATTACATAAATGGATGCAGTTGCAAGTCCTCTGTGGCTGCTGAATGGTTAGGAATTCAAATGTCAGACAGATGGGTCAATCTGGCTCACGGGTGCCTGGAAATGGCTATTCTGTGTTCATCAGAAGTGTTCGGTAAGGTGTCCATGTTACAGAACATTTTCTAGTTTTCCCACTAATATTTGTGTCCCTCAAAAACCTCTAGAATAGCCTCAACAAATGTGAGGTTTACTTTTAAATCGAATTGCTGAGGAAAAAGAACCTCAGTCAGCTGTCAATGGGTTGATGAGGAATTTTTAAAGAAATATGCGCAAATGTTGCAGTGAGAACAAGACCATCTCAATCAATAGCAGGATATCACTTAATTGTTAGTGGGATTCTGCTTCCCTTAAAAGGAGGCATAAACTAGCTAATCTATAAGTAAACTCAGGGGTAATGGATTGTCTGCATTAATAGGCCACTCTCAGAAATGCTATGTTTAAGAGCGTACCAGCCTGTGCAGCTTTCCTGCTTTAACCGGCATCAGTGATTGCTTGGATGGAGCTGCATGTCAAACCCCTACATTTGGGGAAATGAGGTATCCACAACACTTCTTTACTCATATAGCACCTGGTAATTAATTATAATATCTTATGAAGAGGAGGATGAAACATATGAACAGTAGACTGCTTGTGCAGTGATTGAGTTGTTATTGGTACATAAGGTTTCCATGGCATGCTTTTATGGGGTCAAATCTAAACCAACATACAAACACACGTGCACGTTTTATGTTGATAGCCTGTTTTTTTGCCACAGCTAAAAGCTGGATTTCAAAAACTCCTGCTCGGTTTTAGGAAAGATAAGCAGCGATAAACACGTGAACGCCTATGTGTTGTTGAGTATAAATCTATAGGAATTTCCCTTGAGAAATAGATAAATAAATTAATACATAAATTAAATAAAAAAGTAGGAGTGAGGAAGATACTCTTCAAAGTAAATTGCATTACAAGATTTTCTGATAGCCAATAAGCTTAAAGAATTAGACAAAGAAAAACAGTCCAATTTTTTTAAATCAATTTTTAATCTCTGCCTTGTGTCTATTTACTTCATCAGGTAAGAACAGAATGAGGTAGATGAGGCATGTAATATTCAAATCAATGTTATTTATATAGCGTCTATTACAATACAAGTTGTGTCTAGGATCTTTCCAGAGACCCAGAACATATCACCGGGCCCCGAGCAATTATTACATAAACATGAAATAGACAATGGCAGGTAAAAACTCTCCTTTAGGAGGGAAGAAACCTTGAGCAGGACCTGGATCATAAGGGGGGCCCTCCTGCTGTAGACCAGACTGGGCAGAGCAGGATAAAGAACAGAGAGGAGAGACACAGATATATTGTCAAAGGTACAAAAGACAAGATACATTAGTATTAATTATCAGTGAGCAGGAGAACTAAGAGTTCTACGTACATATGACTGATACAATGTTCGTTGGTGAACTACAGAGACGACTGTATAAACAATGTCAACAGACAGTGGCCACGGTTACATGATGTTTTTTAATTCGGAATGAATTATTCCGAATTAAACAATTCAGAATGAAACTATTTTCCTTTGAGTTTACATGGAAATAGTAATTCCGAATTGAGGTTTACATGGAAAACACGTTTGATCGGCTTTATCCAATTCCGCTTAAGGTCTGGGGGTTGGGAAGGTTCTGATTGGATAGGGGGGTGGACGTCTTTACGTATTTATGCCTACCAGAAGAAAACAAACTTACTCGAATAGCAACATCACAATTTTTATGTTTCCTGCCATCTGTTCTTTTATTTATTTCCAGGTCCTCCAAGCTATTTATTAAATAAATGGTCTCTGCTCTTGACCACCGTTTACTGCGTGCTGCCATCTTGAAACTTTGTTTAGAAAACAAGCGCAGCGCGGAATATAAGCGTCATGGAGACAGACGGGCGAGGGAACGAGCAGCGCAGAAAGACCGGAATTAATTTAAAGCAGAATGAGTGTTTACATGATCGCGGAATTATTCTATTCGGATTTAAAATCGGAATAAACCAGCCACTTACTTCAGAATTAAGTTTAATTTGGAATGGCCATTTTCATTTGGAATTAGTTGTTTACATGGTAATTTTTTACTAATTTTAAATCGGATTTAATTTTAATTCTGAATTAAAGAGGAATTAAACTTCCCATGTAAACGCACTGACTGACGTGGTCAGAGGGGAGGACTGCAGGTCAGGATGAAAGCGCTGGCCTGCAAACGTGTACAGAAGAGAAAAGGGGGGGACAGACCAGCACCACAAACTACAAAAACCATGGAGAACAATTATGATTATGAGATACTTATAGCTGTGGATTGAGCTGAAGAGAGGAAAGAGAAGAAGAAGACGGAAGGAGGGGTGAGAGGCACCACTCACTGGATCATGTTGGTGTCCCCCTGCAGCGCAGCTCTACAGCAGCATAGCCTATCTAGGATGAAACTCTCTAGCTGCTCTAGTCTGGTCCTGCAGCTGCAGCTATGACTACTGGCCCTAACACACTAGAGTTACACTAACTACAGGTTTACTAAACAGAAACATTTGAAGTTTGGTTTTAAAGGTGGAGGTGGTGTCAGCCTCCTTAACCCAAACTGGATGTTGGTTCCATAGTAACGGTTCCTGATAGCAGAACGTTTGCCCTTCAAATGTACATCTGATACTCTAGGAACCACGAGTAAACCTGCACTCTGAGAACGGAGAGCTTTATTAGGACTATAAAGTACTCTTAGGTCTTGCAAATAGGCCGTTTTGGGCTTTATATGCAAGTTATAAAATGTTGAACTGGATTTACGTGGAGCCAATGGAGGGAAGCTAACACTGTAGAGACGTGCTCTCTATTGCTGATTCCCATCAGCACTTGGGCTGCTGCATTTTGAATCAGCTGGAAGCTATTCAGAGAATTATTCAGACATCCTGATAATACATTACAGTAATGCCGCCTAGAAGCATCATATACATATATATATATATATATATATATAACATGGGTGCAAAGAAAGAGAAGGGGTTTTGTTAGCATCATTGCCCAGTATGTTTGTTTTCTTTTCATTATTTTTCAGTTCCTATGACCATATGACGCTGTGGCAGCATCCATGTTCCTGAGGATTCAAATAGAAACATTTGATAGACACATGACTTCCAAACAAAGCCATGTTTCTGTTGCCCCTTCCTCTTCTACTTTCTCCTCTTTCCCTTACTTCCTTTCTACTTATTTTTCTTCATGTAAATGAAAGTATCACAAACCTTTAAATCTACGAAATACAACAAGTATCAGTCAACAACAGGTTCTGTAAACTTAGGCTTTAAAGTATTTGGACAATGACGGTTTGTATGATTTTGCCTTTGTTTTATTTCACATCCATTACGGTGATGTATAGTCTATAGTCTATCAAACTACATACCTTCTGCTTTAATTTAAAGGGTTTCACAAAAAATATTACATTCAGCATTTAGGGGTTAGTTAAGTAAAATATAACCTCCATTTTCAGGGGCTCAAAAATATTTAGACCTTAGACTTAAAAGAAGTTAATTGGTCAGATGCAGTCCGTTCATTTGTCTCTTCAAGACAAACAGAGTCTGGAGTTGATGTCAGCAATTGAGCCTGCATCTGGTAGCTCTTTGAATGGTCCGAGGAGATCTAAAGAGAACTAAAGGAGGCCATCATTTTTCCTCGTTCCTACAAGAATCAGTATCTCTCATGTGTCATTGTCAACATACAAAGGTTTTGACAACAATGTGTAAACCACTGGTAACACTCAAGAGCAGGAAAGCCAGATTAGGCTTTGCCCATACCATGTCACTACCACCACCATGTTAGACAAAGTGAATAAGGTATTTACTGATGACGTGATGCAGATTGAAGTAGCAAGATCAATTCAGAGGTGCACAGGGCTCTGCCAAATGCTAAAAAACTGATAGGGCGATACTTCACGGTGCTGATGAATAACGACCTTTTAGATGCTGTGAAAGCAATTCAAGACTTTTTGAAGGCATAGAAAAGGAGAATTCTTCAGTGGCTACATGATTAACCCCACACAGCATGCCTCTCAGTAACTGAATACAAAAGAAGAAAGCAGAAAACTCATTATCCAAATTCTTCAGGGCATAATTGTTTATCGAAATGATGGGACAAGGCAAGGAACATCACATCTTCCCGAAAAAGGTGACACCTAGAATAATTAGCTGATTTTGGAATGGCATCTATTATTCGACTGCGATGACGTCCAACAGGAAAGTTACAGCTCAGTTGTTGTTTTTGGAAAGAAGCTGTAATTACCTGTGGGCTACTCTCTCACTTGATTAAGGAGGAAAACTACTCCTGGAGAGCTGAGACCGAAACACACACCGATGAAGTAGCAAAGAGTACATTTCATTTCATGCGCACACTTACACACATAGCACGCCTCAGCATGCACAGCCACAGACACACAGGTAAGCACACAAACACACATTATCAAGCCAATACAAAAGCCCAGAGGCACACAGCTTAATTGAACTTTCCCACTGATTTACCAACTGTTTTTCCCCTCTCTTAATCAGTGGAGAATTGGAGGTGGGAAAACGGGGTGGGGGTTGAAACTGAAAAATGAGACTGTGAGAGGAAAATAAGGCAGCGAGAAAAGAAGAGATTGAAAGACATCTAGGCAGAAGATCCTGAGAGAAAAGGAGAGGAGGATGGAAGAGTGAAGGTGTTAGATGGGTAATCTAATCTTGTGGAGGAAACAGACTGGGAGGGGAAATTAGCTTTTACGATGGAAAGTTAGATGTATGTCGACAAATTGTAATAGTGGGAACCAACCCCCTCCAAAAGAAATACAAAAAAATCATAGTAACAGATGATACCCAGAGCTTTCAAAAACCATCTCGAGAAGCTACAGTGGGCGACCTCACCAAATGAGTATCGCCTTAACAAAAGGATCTCAATTATGAAGTGTGCAAGAGGATGTCAGGTACAGAGGGGTAAAAAAAAGTATTTAGTCAGACACCAGTTGTGCAAGTTCTCTCACGTAAAAAGATGAGAACCCTGAAATTTCCATCACAAAAAATCCAGAAAATCACATTGTTCGATTTTTAAAGAATGTAATTGCAAATTATAGTGGAAAATAACTATTTGGTCAATAACAAAAGTTAATCTCAATATTTTGTTATATACCCTTTGTTGGCAATGACAGAGGTCAAATGTTTCTGTAAGTCTTCACAAGGTTTTCACACACTGTTGCTGGTATTTTGGTCCGTTCCTCCATGATCTCCTCTAGAGCAGTGATGTTTTGGGGCTGTCGCTGGAAACACGGACTTTCAACTCCCTCCAAAGATTTTCTATGGGGTTGAGATCTAGAAACTGGCTAGGCCACTCCTTGAAATGTTTCTTACGAAGACACTCCTTCGTTGCCCGGGTGGTGTGTTGGGATCGTCATGCTGAAAGACCCAGCCACGTTTCATCTTCAATGCCCTGCTGATGGAAGGAGGTTTTCACTCAAAATCTCATGATACATGGCCTTCATTCTTTCCCTACACGGATCAGTCGTCCTGGTACCTTTGCAGAAAACATCACCAAAGCATGATGTTTCCACCCCCATGCTTCACAGTAGGTACGGTGTTCTTTGGATGCAACTCAGCTTTCTTTCTCCCTTCAAACACGACAAGTTGTGTTTCTACCAAAAACTTCTTGTGTATTTTGGTTTCATCTGACCATATAACATTCTCCCAATCCTCTTCTGCATCATCTAAATGCTCTCTAGCAAACTTCAGACGGGCCTGGACATGTACTGTCTTCAGCAGGGGAAACGTCAGGCCCTGCAGGATCTGAGTCCCTGATCCTAGTGTGTTACTGATGGTTCCTTTGTTACTTTGGTCCCAGCTCTCTGCAGGTCATTCACTAGGTCCCCCGTGTGGTTCTGGGATTTTTATTCACCGTTCTTGTGATAATTTCTACCCCACGGGGTGAGATCTTGGTGGAGCCCCAGATGGAGGGAGATTATCAGTGTCTTGTATGTCTTCCATTTTCTAATAATTGCTCCCACAGTTGATTTCTTCACACCAAGCTGTTACCTATTGCAGATTCAGTCTTCCCAGCCTGGTGCAGGTCTACAATTTAGTTTCTCACGTCCTTTGACAGCTCTGTGGTCTTGGCCATAGTGGAGTTTGGAGTGTGACTGTTTGAGGTTGTGGTCAGGTGTCTTTTATACTGATAACCAGTTAAAACAGGTGCATTAATAGAGGTAATGAGTGGAGGACAGAGGAGCCTCTTAAAGAAGAAGTTACAGGTCTGTGAAACCAGAAATCTTGCTTGTTTGTAGGTGACCAAATACTTATTTTACCCAGGAATTTACCAATTCATTCAGTAAAAATCCTACAATGTGATTTCCTGGATTCTTTCCCCCCATTCTGTCTCTCATAGTTGAAGTGTACCTATGATGAAAATTACAGCCAATTCACCAATTTGTGACTGACAACTTTGTAGGAACAGCTTTGGTCGAGGGTCATTGGACAAAAGTAAAATGGGACTTTATTAAATCAAAAGTTATTTTAAGAAACAGAAGGTTCCTGCTTTAAACCAAGTGTCAAGAGTCTTTCCAGGTCTGGATTGGACAGTGAAGGGAAGGTAAAGCAAGACAAGATGAGGGGCTTTCAGTAAGTTCTGTGAGGTCTTAACAGTGCACAAGGCTGTGCTAAAGATTGGAGTGTTTCCTTCTATCTGTAACCCTGTCAAAGCTGAGAAAATAGTATGGTAATTGTACTGTACAAAACTGTACATTAGAAAGGTAAGTATATCTTCATAAACCTTTGCCTTTGCTGCCCTCTGCACAAGAAACCTAGCCTGGCTAGTCATCCTTTCCTCTGGATTCAGCTTTAATATCCAGGGTAGTAGTAGACACAGAAGAAATTGATTAAGCCTGGGACGCAGGCAGAGCAACAACCAGACTACCAAACCAAAACTAATTTTGCATGTCATAGCCATTTTGCATGCCAACCAAAGTGCAAGCAAAATGGCTTTCAGTGCAGTAAGCCAGTGAATGACTCGTTGGTTTTGCTGCAAAAGCTGTTGATTCAAGGTGTTATAAATTCAGATGCCATCCTGGTTGTTTTGAGTTGTGGCTGTTGATGCTTCTGCGTATATGATATTGAATAACAACCCCCCTGATCAGATCAGAATTATAAATGGAGTGATGGATCAACATTAATAACCTCACGTTAAAGGGCTAAGTCACAAATAAAAGTCGTCGTCATTTGCAAATTTGCACATGCCCCAGCTCTGGTAGCATTTTTCTTTAAAGCCAATAAATGATGTAAAAACCTTGTTGATAATCAGGTGTTAAGTGCAGCTGATATCATCAGTTGAACTGAGAAAACACAGATTTGTTTACATTTATGATTCTCCTACTGCTCAGTGGCAAAGTGTTGGTAATTAAAGACTAAATTAAGCTTTTTATTTAAGGCTGTAATGCTATCAAATATTAACTGTAGAGATAAAAAAAAAAGGGCTTTAAGACATCTAATATGTCAGTGCATGCTAACAAAGGGCTGCCTGTCAATCACGTTATTTAGCCATTACAAAAACATCTTTTTCATTGAATTTCCAAGAGTAAAATAAACATAATCCTAGCAGTCTCCAATGACTGAAGGGTTACTGGTATAATCTCATTATTTACTCGTGTGTATTATTTTTCATAAAGTACAGTAATATAAACCTCTGACAATTTTATTTATTTTCTGACAGCTATTCTGTGTGAAGCATCTTTGCGTTTGTGAACGTGGAACAATAATAATACTTAAAAAAAAAAAAAGGCATGAGGAGCACAAAAACAGTGTGACAGCACAGGCTTAGTGTCTCCGGGTTCCTATTCCCCAAACTGAGAAACCTGCTTATCAATGCAAATGAAATGAGTACTGGGAGAGGAGGAGGGGGACGGAAAGTCTGGGTATAGCAAAAAGGAGGAAAAAGGAAAAATTGGCAATGATACCAGTCCATGTTCAGAGACGGGAGAGGGCACGAGTAACACCAGTAGAGAGACCTTTTTGTTACTTAATTAGGGCCCGAGCACTGACAGTGCGAAGGCCCTATTGTATCTGTAGGATTTTTTTTTTCTCGTTTTTCTTCCGACGAAATGAGGGCCTTTTTCCCCCCCTAAACGTGCCCCAAAAGTCACCAGGCTTGGCTTGGCGATAAATGTGATATTTCATGGTTTGCATTAATGGGCATGGCCTAATGGCTCAACAGCGCCCCCTAGAAAACTTTGTGCCTCAAGCCCCACAATACGGTTTGACGTACATGCACGAAAATCGGTACACACCTGTATCATGTCACAACTTAAAGAAAAGTCTCTTTGGCCGAAACGGAACAGGAAGTCGGCCATTTTGAATTAATCGTGTAATTTTTGCGCAATTTATGCCATTCCTTCGGCAGTTAATACGGCCCGAACGGTAACGTGCACCCAGGTGTGTTATACATCAAAATGTGCGTCTCCATCCTGCGACGATGCACATTACTTTTCTCAGTCAAAAGCGTTACCGCCCCCCCCTTCATCTGATTGGTCCATATTTGATAGTTCCTACTTTCTGCCATAACTTTTGAATGGTTTGACATAGAGAGTCGTGGGTGGTGTCACCGGATTCGGTTTTGAGTCCTTGACCATAATTGGTGCAAATTAGCCCCTTCTTCTGATTGGTCGATATTTGATAGTTCCTAGGATTTATAATTAATTAATCTAATTAATCGCATTTTAATCTCATATCTGCTAAAGGTCCCCAAATAAGGAATTTGAATTATAGGACATTGCAAAATTGCAGTGAATGACTAATCAATTGAATACACTAAGAAGAGAAGATTTGAAATCCACATTTTTATTGGTGAAGTGTTTCATAAATGAAATTCAAAATAAAAAGCTCAAGCACATCAGTAATCCAATTAGGCCAGGTGCATTATTCAAAAATGCAATACAAATACAGTTAAATAATTAAAGCTGCAAGCAGCGATGAACGGGCCCTCGCACTCACGGCCACCGTCCCCCATAAGCATATCAGAAATGACACCACCCACGACTTCCTATGTCAAACCATTCAAAAGTTATAGCAGAAAAAAGGGACGACCAATCAGAAGAAGGGGCGGGGCTAATTCAGCCCAATAAAGGTCAAGGACTCAATACCGAGTCCCATGACACCACCCACGACTCTCTATGTCAAAACATTCAAATGTTATAGCAGGAAATAGGGACAACCAATCAGAAGAAGGGGCGGGGCTAATTTTCACCAATTATGGTCAAGGACTCAATACCGAGTCTCATGACACCACCCACGACTCTTTATGTCAAATCTTTCAAAAGTTATGGCAGAGAAAAGTATTCTAGGGGGCGCTGTTGAGCTGTTAGGCCACGCCCATTAATGCAAACCATGAAATTCATCGCCAGGCCTGGCTTGCATGCAAAATTTGGTGACTTTTGGAGAACTATCAAATATGGACCAATCAGATGAAGGGGAGGCGCGCGTTTTGGCGTCTAGCGTCGCCACGGTAACACTTTTGAAAGAGAAAAGTAATGCGGGTAGTCGCAGGATGTAGACGCACATTTTGATGTATAACACATCTGGGTTCACGATACGGTTCGGGCCGTATTAATTGCCGAAGGAATGGCATAAATTGCGCCAAAATTACACAATTAATTTAAAATGGCCGACTTCCTGTTCGGTTTCGGTCATGGCGCCAAGAGACTTTTCTTTAAGTTGCGACATGATACAGGTGTGTACCGATTTTCGTGCATGTACGTCAAACCGTATTGTGGGGCTTGAGGCACAAAGTTTTCCGGGGGGCGCTGTTGAGCCAGTTTGCCACGCCCATTCATACAAACCATGAAATATCAAATTTATCGCCAGGCCTGCCTTGCATGTAAAATTTGGTGACTTTTGGGGAACTATAAAAATATGGACCAATCAGATGAAGGGGGGCGCGGTTTTTGGCGTCTAGCGTCGCCACGGTAACACTTTTGAAAGAGAAAAGTAATGCGGGTAGTCGCAGGATGGAGACGCACATTTTGATGTATAACACATCTGGGTTCACGATACGGTTCGGGCCGTATTAATTCTCGAAGGAATGGCATATATTGCTCCAAAATGACGCGATTAATTCAGAATGTTCAAAATGGCCGACTTCCTGTTCGGTTTCGGCCATGGAGCCAAGAGACTTTTCTGTAAGTTGCGACATGATACAGGTGTGTACCGATTTTCGTTCATGTACGTCAAACAGTATTATGGGGCTTGAGGCGCAAAGTTTTTTCTGTCTGAACCAACCAGATGAAGGGTGGGCGCGCTTTTTGGCGTCTAGCGTCGCCACGGTAACG
Organism: Cololabis saira; assembly: GCF_033807715.1. Classification (NCBI taxonomy): domain Eukaryota; kingdom Metazoa; phylum Chordata; class Actinopteri; order Beloniformes; family Belonidae; genus Cololabis; species Cololabis saira. The sequence goes on along the minus strand of NC_084595.1, from coordinate 40,325,263 downwards.
CTTTTGAAAGAGAAAAGTAATGCGTGTTGTCGTAGGATGGAGACGCATATTTTGATGTATAACACACCTGGGTGCACGTTACGGTTCGGGCCGTATTAACTGCCGAAGGAATGGCATAAATTGCGCCAAAGTGACACGATTAATTCAAAATGGCTGACTTCCTGTTCGGTTTCGACCATGTCGCCAAGAGACTTTTCTTTAAGTTGTCTACTGATACAGGTGTGTAGCGATTTTCGTGCATGTACGTCAAACCGTATTGTGGGGCTTGAGGCACAAAGTTTTCCGGGGGGCGCTGTTGAGCCATTTCGCCACGCCCATTAATGTAAACCATTAAATATCAAATTTTTCGCCAGGCCTGACTTGCATGCAAAATTTGGTGACTTTTTGGGCATGTTTAGGGGGGCAAAAAGGCCTTCCTTTCGTCAGAAGAAAGAAAGAAAGAAAGAAAGAAAGAAAGAAAGAAAAAAGAAAAATTCCTACAGATACAATAGGGCCTTCGCACTGAAGGTGCTCGGGCCCTAAATAAAATTCAGAAATAAAATTAAAGCTGCAAGCAGCGATGAACGGGCCCTCGCACTCACGTCCACCGCCCCCCATAAGCATATCAGAAATGACACCACCCACGACTCTCTATGTCAACCCATTCAAAAGTTATAGCAGAAAAAAGGAACAACCAATCAGAGGAAGGGGCGGGGATAATTCAGGCCAATGAAGGTCAAGGACTCATTACAGAGTCCCATGACACCACCCACAACTTCCTATGTCAAACCATTCAAAAGTTATGGCAGAGAAAAGTATTCTAGGGGGCGCTGTTGAGCCGTTAGGCCACGCCCATTAATGCAAACCATTAAATATCAAATGTATCACCAGGCCTGGCTTGCATGCAAAATTTGGTGACTTTTGGAGAACTATCAAATATGGACCAATCAGATGAAGGGGACGAGCGCTTTTTCACGTCTAGCGTCGCCACGGTAACACTTTTGAAAGAGAAAAGTAATGTGCGTCGTCGCAGGAAAGAGACGCACATCTTGATGTAAAAAAACACAAAATTTGCTTACAAAAATTTCGGCATCCTGCCAGGCTCGAACTCCCAACCACCGGCACCAAAGATCGCAATGATCTGGTTGAGCTACATCTCAGCTGATACCTCACTTTGACTTACTGCCTTAGGAGAGACCAAGATAGCGATATAATGTCTGGAACTTTTTTTTCCTAATTTTTTAAATATTTGTAAGGTATAAATATTAGTAAAACACTACTATTTTATTATTACTTTTTCTGTAACCATTCTACCGAGGTTTCTAACCGGGCTGAGCACGGGACTATTTCTAACGTCACCACATTACAACAGCTGATTGGTCGGGGGGCGGGGCCGTCATCACCCTACTCGCCACTGATTGGTCGGGGGGCAGGGCCGTCATCACCCTACTCGCCACTGATTGGTCGGGGGGCGGGGCCGGCAGACTTTTGAATCAGGAAGCGGGAGTCAAACCATTAAAAAGTTAAAGCAGAAAAAAGGGACAACCAATCAGAAGAAGGGGCGGGGCTAATTAAGGCCAACGAAGCTTAAGGACTCATTACTGAGTCCCATGACACCACCCACAACTTCCTATGTCAAACCATTCAAAAGTTATGGCAGAGAAAAGTATTCTAGGGGGCGCTGTTGAGCCGTTAGGCCACGCCCATTAATGCAAACCATGAAATATCAAATGTATCGCCAAGTCTGACTTGCATGCAAAATTTGATTACTTTTGGAGAACTATCAAATATGGACCAATCAGATGAAGGGGACGAGCGCTTTTTCACGTCTAGCGTCGCCACGGTAACACTTTTGAAAGAGAAAAGTAATGTGCGTCGTCGCAGGAAAGAGACGCACATCTTGATGTAAAAAAAACACAAAATTAGCTTACAAAAATGTCAGCATCCTGCCAGGCTCGAACTCCCAACCACCGGCACCAAAGACCGCAATGATCTGGTTGAGCTATATTTCAGCTGATACCTCACTTTGACTTACTGGCCTAGGACAGACCAAGATAGCGATATAATGTCTGGAACTTTTTTTTCCTAATTTTTTAAATATTTGTAAGGTATAAATATTAGTAAAACACTACTATTTTATTATTACTTTTTCTGTAACCATTCACCGAGGTTCTAACCGGGCTGAGCACGGGACTATTTCTAACGTCACCACATTACAACAGCTGATTGGTCGGGGGGCGGGGCCGTCATCACCCTACTCGCCACTGATTGGTCGGGGGGCGGGGCCGTCATCACCCTACTCGCCACTGATTGGTCGGGGGGCGGGGCCGGCAGACGTTTGAATCAGGAAGCGGGAGTCAAACCATTAAAAAGTTAAAGCAGAAAAAAGGGACAACCAATCAGAAGAAGGGGCGGGGCTAATTAAGGCCAACGAAGCTTAAGGACTCATTACTGAGTCACATGACACCACCCACAACTTCCTATGTCAAACCATTCAAAAGTTATGGCAGATAAAAGTATTCTAGGGGGCGCTGTTGAGCCGTTAGGCCACGCCCATTAATGCAAACCATGAAATATCAAATGTATCGCCAAGTCTGACTTGCATGCAAAATTTGATTACTTTTGGAGAACTATCAAATATGGACCAATCAGATGAAGGGGGGGGCGCGCCTTTTGGCGTCTAGCGTCGCCACGGTAACACTTTTGAAAGAGAAAAGTAATGCGTGTAGTCCCAGGATGGAGACGCACATTTTGATGTATAACACACCTGGGTGCACATTACGGTTCGGGCCGTATTAATTGCCGAAGGAATGGCATAAATTGCGCCAAAATTACACAATTAATTCAAAATGGCCGACTTCCTGTTCGGTTTCGGCCATGGCTCCAAGAGACTTTTCTTGAAGTTGTGCCATGATACAGGTGTGTAGCGATTTTCGTGCATGTACTTCAAACCGTATCTTGGGGCTTGAGGCACAAAGTTTTCCGGGGGGCGCTGTTGAGCCATTTTGCCACGCCCATTAATGCAAACCATGAAATATCAAATTTATCGCCAGGCCCTGCTTGCATGCCAAATTTGGTGCCTTTTGGGGAACTATCAAATATGGACCAATCAGATGAAGGGGGGGCACGCTTGTTGGCGTCTAGCGTCGCCACGGTAACACTTTTGAAAGAGAAAAGTAATGCGCGTAGTCGCAGGATAGAGACGCACATTTTGATGTATAACACATCTGGGTTCATGATACGGTTCGGGCCGTATTAATTCTCGAAGGAATGGCATATATTGCTCCAAAATTACGTGATTCATTCAGAATGTTCAAAATGGCCGACTTCCTGTTCGGTTTCGACCATGGTGCCAAGAGACTTTTCTGTAAGTTGCAACATGATACAGGTGTGTACCGACTTTCGTTCATGTACGTCAAACCGTATTATGGGGCTTGAGGCGCAAAGTTTTTTCTGTCTGAACCAATCAGATGAAGGGTGGGCGCGCTTTTTGGCGTCTAGCATCGCCACGGTAACGCTTTTGAGAGAGAAAAGTAATGCGTGGTGTCGGAGGATGGAGACGCACATTTTGATGTATAACACACCTGGGTGCTCGTTACGGTTCGGGCCGTATTAACTGCCGAAGGAATGGCATAAATTTCGCCAAAATGACACGACTAATTCAAAATGGCCGACATCCTGTTCGGTTTCGGGCATGACGCCAAGAGACTTTTCTTTAAGTTACGTCATGATACAGGTGTGTACCGATTTTCGTGCATGTACGTCAAACCGTATCGTGGGGCTTGAGGCACAAAGTTTTCAAGGGGGCGCTGTTGAGCCATTTTGCCACGCCCATTAATGCAAACCATTAAATATCAAATTTTTCGCCAGGCCTGGCTTGGGTGCAAAATTTGGTGACTTTTTGGGCACGTTTAGGGGGGCAAAAAGGCCCTCCTTTCGTCAGAAAAATAATAAGAATAATAATAATAATAATTAAAGCTGCAAGCAGCGATGAACGGGCCCTCGCACTCAAGGCCACCGCCCCCCATAAGCATATCAGAAATGACACCACCCACGACTTCCTATGTCAAACATTTCAAAAGTTATAGCAGAAAAAAGGGACAACCAATCAGAAGAAGGGGCGTGGCTAATTCAGGCCAATGAAGGTCAAGGACTCCATACAGAATCTGATGCCACCACCCACGACTCTCTATGTCAAACCATTCCAAAGTTATAGCAGAAAATCGGGACAACCAATCAGAAGAAGGGGCGTGGCTAATTCAGGCCAATGAAGGTCAAGGACTCCATACAGAATCTGATGCCACCACCCACGACTCTCTATGTCAAACCATTCAAAAGTTATAGCAGAAAATCAGGACAACCAATCAGAAGGAGGGGCGGGGTTAATTTTCACCAATTATGGTCAAGGACTCAATACAGAGTCCCATGACACCACCCACGACTCTTTATGTCAAACCTTTCAAAAGTTATGGCAGAGAAAAGTATTCTAGGGGGCGCTGTTGAGCCGTTAGGCCACGCCCATTAATGCAAACCAAATTTATCGCCAGGCCTGGCTTGCATGCAAAATTTGGTGACTTTTGGGGAACTATCAAATTTGGACCAATCAGATGAAGGGGGGCGCACTTTTTGGCGTCGAGTGTTGCCACGGTAACACTTTTGAATGAGAAAAGTAATGCGCGTCGTCGCAAGATGGAGACGCACATTTTGATGTTAAAAAAACACAAATTGCTGACTATAAACTTTGCATTGTGCTGGGATCGAACCCGCGATCTCTCACACGAAAGATGGTGACAATACCCCTCAGCCACGAATCAGCTTGGCCGTTTCCTGACTGACTGATTAAGGAGACACCAACATAGCGATATAATCTGAGTCCCGAATTGTTATTTCGTAATTTTTTAAATATTTGTAAGATATAAATATTAGTAAAACCCCACTATTTGTGCTTTTGTGAATAGCATGTTCCAGTCTTTACTTCCTAGACACACACACTGCATGGAAGGGAGCGTTTGATTTATTGTTCACGTAACATTACTTTTATTTTTTCACAACCAAACCACGCACTTTATTTATGTCATTTGCAACAAGCAAGGACAAAAAATAAATGATTCCACCAAAATTCCAGAGATTTTTGTGGTTGGCTGACACATTACCAGCATATTTCAAATATGTCAAACCATTCAAAAGTTATAGTCAGAAAATATGGACAACCAATCAAAAGAAGGGGCGGGGCTAATTCAGGCCAATGAAGGTCAAGGACTCATTACAGAGTCCCATGACACCACCCACGACTCTCTATGTCAAACCATTCCAAAGTTATAGCAGAAAATCGGGACAACCAATCAGAAGAAGGGGCGGGGCTAATTAAGGCCAACGAAGCTTAAGAACTCATTACAGAGTCCCATGACACCACCCACGACTTCCTATGTCAAACCATTAAAAAGTTATAGCAGAAAAAAGGGACAACCAATCAGAAAAAGGGGCGGGGCTAATTCAGGCCAATGAAGGTCAAGGACCCCATAAAGAATCTGATGACACCAGCCACCACTCTCTATGTCAAACCATTCCAAAGTTATAGCAGAAATCGGGACAACCAATCAGAAGAAGGGGCGGGGCTAATTAAGGCCAACGAAGCTCAAGGACTCCATACAGAGTCCCATGACACCACCCACAACTTCCTATGTCAAACCATTCAAAAGTTATGGCAGAGAAAAGTATTCTAGGGGGCGCTGTTGAGCCGTTAGGCCACGCCCATTAATGCAAACCATGAAATATCAAATTTATCGCCAAGTCTGTCTTGCATGCCAAATTTGGTGACTTTTGGAGAACTATCAAATATGGACCAATCAGATTTCAAAATGGCCGACTTCCTGTTCGGTTTCGGCCATGGCTCCAAGAGACTTTTCTTTAAGTTGTGCCATGATACAGGTGTGTAGCGATTTTCGTGCATGTACATCAAACCGTATTGTGGGGCTTGAGGCACAAAGTTTTCCGGGGGGCGCTGTTGAGCCATTTTGCCACGCCCATTAATGCAAACCATGAAATATCAAATTTATCACCAGGCCTGGCTTGCGTGCCAAATTTGGTGCCTTTTGGGGAACTATCAAATATGGACCAATCAGATGAAGGGGGGGTGCGCTTGTTGGCGTCTAGCGTCGCCACGGTAACACTTTTGAAAGAGAAAAGTAATGCGTGTAGTCGCAGGATGGAGACGCACATTTTGATGTATAACACACCTGGGTCCACGATACGGTCCGGGCCGTATTAATTCTCGAAGGAATGGCATAAATTGCTCCAAAATTACGCGATTAATTCAGAATGTTCAAAATGGCCGACTTCCTGTTCGGTTTCGGCCACGGCGCCAAGAGACTTTTCTTTAAGTTGTGTACTGATACAGGTGTGTAGCGATTTTCGTTCATGTACGTCAAAGCGTATTATGGGGCTTGAGGCGCAAAGTTTTTTCTGTCTGAACCAATCAGATGAAGGGTGGGCACGCTTTTTGGTGTCTAGCGTCGCCACGGTAACGCTTTTGAAAGAGAAAAGTAATGCGTGGTGTCGGAGGACGGAGACGCACATTTTGATGTATAACACACTTGGGGGCACGTTACGGTTCGGGCCGTATTAACTGCCGAAGGAAGGCATAAATTTCGCCAAAATGACACGATTAATTCAAAATGGCCGACTTCCTGTTCGGTTTCTCGACATGACGCCCAGAGACTTTTCTTTAAGTTGCGCCATGATACAGGTCTGTACCGATTTTCGTGCATGTACGACAAACCGCATTGTGGGGCTTGAGGCACAAAGTTTTCAAGGGGGCGCTGTTGAGCCATTTTGCCACGCCCATTAATGCAAACCATTAAATATCAAATTTTTCGCCAGGCCTGACTTGCATGCAAAATTTGGTGACTTTTTGGGCACGTTTAGGGGGGCAAAAAGGCCTTCCTTTTGTCAGAACAATAAGAAGAAGAAGAATAATTCCTGCAATTACAATAGGGCCTTCGCACTGCAAGTGCTCGGGCCCTAATAAAAAAAATACAAATAATTCCTACAGATACAATAGGGCCTTCGCACTGAAGGTGCTCGGGCCCTAATAAGGCTGAGTCTCAAATAGGCACTTAAGCAGACTCTCAATTCAAAATTAAAACTAAAGCTGACTCAATACAAGTACTATTAGCTGTAATGTTTACAGTGGAACTTGTCCGGACATGTTTAGCGTTTAAATGATAATTCAGGCTGTGGCAGCTCCATGGGTAGGGAAATAATTTTTTACAAAATGTACAAATCACCGCGTTCTTGTTGATAGTCCCGTCTTCTTTCTTTTTATACATAAACTTGGCGTTCAAAGGGCCTAACAAAGATTTGCTAAGTCGCTTCCCTGAGTCGTCCAGGTCTGTCACCTGCTTTGTTAGTTTGACTAGCAGCAGGAGGGAAGTGACCTGCCAAGTGGCCTAAGGGTCTGGCAGCCCTTATATATATATATATATATATATATATATATATATATATATATATATATATATATATATATATATATACATACATATATATGTATATATATATATATATATATATATATATATATATATATATACATACATATATATGTATATATGTATATATATATATATATATATATATATATATATATATATATATACATATATATGTATATATGTATATATATATATATATATATATATATATATATATATATATATATGTATATATATATATATATATATATATATATATATATATATATATATATATACATATATATGTATATATGTATATATATATATATATATATATATATATATATATGTATATATATATATATATATATATATATATATATATATATATATATATATATATATATATATATATATATATATATATATATATATGTATATATATATATATATATGTATATATATGTATATGTATATATATATATGTATATATATATATATATATATATATATATATATACACACACACACACACACACACACACACACACACACATACACAGGGTCACACACTGGGGTCTGCTACATCCTATGGCGCTACAGGCAATATGGTGCACCTGAACAGGTCAATCCATTGCAGGGCCACGGAGTAAAACAAAGCCACATGCTCACATACATTCCTCTCAGGAAATGTAAAACCAACACTTAACCTGACATGCATGGTTTTGGACTGTTGGAGGAATCTGGAGTATTCCAGAAAACCCACACATGCACGGCAGAACATGGAAACTCCACACAGAAAGACCCTTCCGGGAGTCAAACCAGGAACCTTCTTGCTGTGAGGCAACATTGCTAACCACCAAGCCACCTGAAATGTTTCTGACTGTTAACAAGTGTGGAAAGGAACATTAACAAAGGTTACATTTCATTCCAATGAGAGCATCTATTTGAAAACACATCCAATTAAACACAGTGCTGATACCTCAGTCTCAAACAATGTCGTCACAGTGAGTTGTTCAAATCTGTAGCTTACTGTGAAATTATAGATCCAGATGAGAGCATGTATCCAGTATTTATCCAGTTTCCTCTTTTTATTTCTTTACCATGCTTCACATCATACTGCTTTGGCCGTAGCTTGGAAATGGCTGACAAACAGAGTTGTAACAGAACGGCATGCACCTTGTGGAACAGGGGTTGGAGTGTTTGACTCCTCCCCTTTAAGCCAGCTGCTTTGAACGCAGCTATAATGGTGTAGTTAAAAAGCAAGCTGCTGTATTGTATTCTCGTAGCCTTTTGCCTAAAGCATATCACAGACCTCTCAGTCAGACCTCTGGAAAAATTCTGTTTTTAAAAAAATGGCATGTTCCCTTTAATTAATATTCCATCACAATTATAAATTCTCTCTCATGCATAGGCAGGGTGACCAAAAATGCCAGTCACCTGGTACATCTTCCATTTGGCACAAAATCAAAGCCCTCACAATATGCCAAAAATGTGTGTAAATGCCAGGAGCCAATTGTCAAATTCGATGCTTTGGAGTTGGCAGCTCTGTTCATGGTTTAATTATGATTTTCAGGTTTGTCATGTAAAATGCTCCAGCACAAGGTGAGCTTCAGTGAGAACTGTCGTGCTCTGTTTTTGTTGTGAGGAATTCAGAAACAATATTAGTATCATCAGTATTTGTTTATTCAGGTTTCTGACTTCAGTTCAGTGTTGTAGATTCTGTGAGATGAAAGTGCAACTTTTCTGTAATAACCTGTTCAAATATGACACAAGACAATGAGGGAATCTGCACCCCATTAACTGAAAGGGAATATATACAAGTATGTGTATGTTCAAAAAACTAGACTTTGTCTAATAAATGAAATCCCTGAACTGATCACACAAAGTATGGATTTATGTAAGATTTTCATGTTTGTTCCCTCAACCCGTTTTCAAAAAAAAGAAAAATGGTTTGGAGACCAACTGGGTTACAGAAATTCCATTAGATCATGAGGGGTTAGGGGTCATGTGTAATGTGTGACCCCTAATTTCTACAAAGAAATGAAACATGCTGCACAACACTGGCACAACATCCTCTAGACTTGGAAACCACGGTTTAAGTTGGTAGTTTCCATTAGATCAATGCAGTTTTATGCAGCGTTGTGCATGAACGCGTTCAAATGAACGCGTTCATTGAACACGTTCATTTCTGTGAAAACGTTGAACTGAACGCAACATATTTACACATAAAGAACTTGAACGCGAACTTGTTCATTCTGCAGATCATGAACTGGAATTTGAACTGTTCAGATTATGTGAGTTGCAGCTTCACTGTTTAGGTCCAATTATTACGGAATAATCCTTCTTATTTCACCAGCGGGCGGCGCGCACATTTAAAATTACGAATGTAGGCTGATTTATGGTTCCGCGTTACACCAACGCGGACCTACGGCGTAGAGTACGCGGCGTGCGGACCGTATGGTTCGCGTTGCAGCGTACCTTACGCCGTAGTCTTCGCCGTCGATTTAACGCGGAACCATAAATCAGCCTTGACGGGTGAAGAGAGACGTTGCAGACGCAGCGTCAGCGAGCCGTCAGATGATGATCCGTTTATCATTATCTGCGGGAATTTTACACATCGTCTCCCAAAGAGTCTGACGGTAGGAAACTAACCTTTCTGTGCAAATTATGTCCACCTGCGCTGAGAAAACAAGTCCGATCGTCTGCCTCGTCAACTTCAAATTTGAAACGTCATGTGGAGTTAAAGCATCAGTCCAGTGTGAGGAAATATCTGCGAGTCCTTAACAATCAAAAAAGTTCCCAGAAAGACCAAGAGGTCTGATTTCCCAGTAACAGGTAGACAAATTGATAATGCACTACAATGTTGGAGATTTACAGCCTCTGAATAAAGTTGAAACGCCACTAGGACAATACTTGATTGTATTCAGCAGGGTCTCCAACCCTGTCCTGCATGTTTTACATGTTTCCTTGCATCATCACACGTGATTCTAATTAATGGCCGTCATCAGCTTGTCATCCAGGTCTGCACAAGTCTGTTAATGACAGTCATTTATATCAGGGTTCTGAGAGGAAATATCTAAAACATGCAGGACAGGGGGTCCTGAGGACCAGGGCTGAAGACCACTGGTATACGGTGAACAGTTTTAGGATAGGGGGGCTTTTCATTCGTACTTCTCACCTAAAAATATTGAAATGAACTGAATTTGAACTAGTTCAAAATGAAAATGGTGAACTATGAACGTGAACAGTTCATTTTTAAACTATGTGAACTGAACTTTGAACTAGTTTATGAGAAGTATGAACTTGCACAACACTGGTTTTATGCTAGTTTTATAAAATAATCCAAATTTGAGATCATGGACAACTTCATGAAGCAGGACGTTCTTGGAAGATATTGCTCCAAACTACAATTATTTGCTAATATACACACAACCAAAAACGAAAAAACCAAGCAACCAGACAAACAAACTAAAACAGACTAATAAGTGGGAAGTAAGAGAAAAGTTTCTGTTTGTCTTTTTCATATCCTGATCGAGTATGGCATAATAACAATCTTGGCCTTTTATGCACCGTATCCTTGTTTTTAAAAATGATTAAAAAAAAAAAAAGTACACATCAAAAAGAAAAAATCAAGAATCCAGGAAAGCAACCCCTCCCTTTGTGTGAAAAGAAAAATATGACAAGAGTCACTTATCCTACGACATCACTACTTCAAAAACACACTGTTCACCATCTGTCTGTCAATCCAGTACAAATGCTCATACTACGCTGTCAAAATATAAACTCAGACCCCTTTTCTTCCAGACCTTTTCTCCCTTTCTCTCATTCACACACACACACACACACACACACACACACACACACACACACACACACACACACACACACACACACACAGCTCACACACCTTCATTCCCTCTACAGTAAGGGACATTTATTCTTATTATGTCCGGCCCTGGAGATCGAAGATTGTAGTAATCAGAAAACTGGCCAGGCATCTATCACCGCAACAACCAATCAGACAGCCTGCTCCAGCGGCGCTGAATGGGAAAAACTGCACACAGAAATCATTCCCACCAGCACGTGTGCAGGCTTTTGTTTTTGTACTCCTATGCTTGTGAGGACTGATTCTAAAAGCAGGAAAAGTATTAAAACGTGAAGAATTACGGGCCTTCTCTTTAACATGTATGACAAATGTGAGACGTAGACGTCAGAATGAAGGTTAGTTCCAAATAATTCATGCACTTTGCTATATAAGGTCAGAAAATGAGTCATAGTCACAGTCTAGTGTTAACAATAATTAGTGACAGTATGTGTGTGTTTCCATCTTTCTGGGGAGTGGGAGGCTATTTGTTTCAGCTGATGATAAAGGCAGCAATATATTTGGTGAGACAGAAAGGAGGGAATTAGGAGAAAGTGTAAGAAACGGATTTAGTACCAGCGTCGCTGTAATCCTGACACTTCACAAGCCTGATTCTGCTTCTCACACACACACACACACACACACACACACACACACACACACACACACACACACACACACACACACACACACACACACACACACACACACACACACACACACACACACACAGGTGGAACTTTGGCAGACTATCGAACAAGCGTGATTTGAAACATACCTTTTCCCTCATTTCTGATTTTTCTTAAATGCCACACATTGATCGCCCACTGGTACGGTACACACATATAAACCTAATAAGGCGCAGAAAACCTAAAATATGTGAGACAGAGGCAGTAGAAGGAGGAAAGTGAAAAGAAAAGGTAATGAAAGAATGGAGGTAATTGTCTTTTTTTTCTAGCTTCAAACTGACCACATTTTTTTTCTGGGTGCCCCAACAGAGATGATAATGTCGACCACTTCCTTTGGTGTGTCTAAAACATTGACCAAAAGATCTTTCATGAATTGCCGTGACATTATACACGCACAATTATGGGACTGAAAACAGGGAAAAGACTTTCGGCCCTGGGGTCATCTGCTGTGCGTGTGACATCTGGTTACCCATGCGGCTTATGTACAGAGACCAGAGATCCCATGCTGCATTCTTCCATTCACACCCTGAATTACAAGAACAAAAAAGGTCACTAAAGAGACTGACAGGGCCGGTAAAAACTTTATGGATTTTCTTTTGATGGCCCCCTGAAACGGCACGGCAGTGGGTCCTTTGAGATTTGTCGGGTTGTTCACGAAGGCCAGTACACCAGTGGCAGAGGTGACATTGAACTATCAGCAGGTAAAATGTGTCATGGATTATATAAAACTTCAACAAAAAGAATATTTTAACAGTGAAATCAAAAGCTTTAGACATCACATACTGTCACAAATAACTCTGTCTCCTGAGAGTCTGTTGTTGAGGTTTCAGAAGAACCATTATGGAGCCTGTACACAGGACTGCGCAGAAGAGATTACACAACTTTGTTAAGTCCGTTACAAAGGATGTAGCAGTAAACATCTTTACACTAGGTGACTGACAGGAGCAAGCTGGCTTGATGCTCTCACTTGTGGCTGTTCACTCCAAGATTACAAACCAAACGGGAAAATGACTCTCATTTCCCAAAAATAAGGTAATTCCAAATGTGTTTACTAGAGTATCTGAGAGGGAAAAAAAACAGGACTTTACTTTAGATTGGGTTGCGTGAAGGGTTGTGTGTCTTAGCAGGCGGTCAACAGTACAGGTCAGTCACTCTACTCCTCAGGTCTCCAGTGCAACTCCAGTACTTAGATTCATCTGTACAGACGAAGTACAAAGAACAGCTTTTTGGCTACAACTTTTTAAAATATATTGACTTCATCATACTCACAACGTATTACTGCAGCAGAGCAAGCCCAGATGAATGTGGATGTTTTCATTAGGAAGGACATGTCCAATCAGTAAGCAGAACGCGGTGATCCCGATGTGTGGCAACCCCTACAAAAAAAAATCTCTGCAAATGCGTATTTTCCGCACTATAAGGCGAAACCTAAAAGCCTTAAATTTTTTCAAAAGCTGACCATGCGCCTTATAATCCGGTGCGCCTTATATATGGATCAATATAGGCTCTGTGTGTATTGTTGAAATGTCTTGCGACATTTGACCGTTTATTGTTAGACAGTTTTTCTCCACAAATTAGGCATACTGGTAGGCCACTCTCATTAGAGGAAAATGCAAATTAATCTGCCCAGGCATCATTGAATGTTCGATTTTCTTCAGATATTTTTCTTTTCTTACATTTCTCCATACTTGGCCTTGCTGGGGTTGAAAGTCGCGACGAATGGATGGCGTTTCGGCGGGTATACCGGTTTTCACGATTATGGCGTTTATTTTGAGCGACGAAAAACAATAAAATATATTTATTCTAATATGTCAAGATCACAATAATCTTCCAATTTAGAACTAAAATATTAAAGAACTAACACAAATAAAATACACTTCAATTAAATACTTAGTTGTTTTTTTTTTGTAATTTATTTTCCCAAGCCACTCGGAGCCGCAGTATAAGGATGAAAGAGCCGCGGGTTGCCGACCCTTGGTCTAATGGATGCAGAACGTAACCCCAGCCTCTACTGTAGCACCTTATAATGTGGTGCGCCTTATATATGGAAAAAGCTTTAAAATACGTCATTCATTGAAGGTGCACCTTATAGTGCGGAAAATACGGTAGTTTTCCTCACTGATAATTCAAGTGTTCTTGAACTGAAAAATGGGGGGTTTAAACGTTTAAAAGTGGTGTGTAGAACTGGGAATGTCTGATTTGTCTAAAAATACCCAAACTGGCATTTGGCAATGCTATGAGATTTATTTACCTTTGTTGAAGGTGCCTTTGAAACCTACACAAAGACAGCTGTGCGCAGGTAGCACGTGCACAAGCACACAGATGCACACCTGGAGGGAGACAGCAGCAATCAGTTAAAAGCAGTGAAGAGGGAGCAAACGATGGAGTACGAAGGCGTCTGTAAGTGTGACTGGATCATGTTTGTGAGCAAAGGAGTCCACCTGTATGAGAGTGCATAGTTTAAGATGGTCGCAACCATCTGCGTCTATCGACTGAGTTAGTGTGTGTGTGTGTGTGTGTGTGTGTGTGTGTAATCATACTCTCCATCTGTTCTCTCTTCCTGTTCAGATCTCAGTTATGTTTTCCTACTGTGATCCTGCTGTTGTGCATCTGAGGGGCAAAGGCACTCTCCTTCTCTTCCTCCTCTTCCTCCCCCCTTATTTCCTCCAAACACACACACACACTTTACCCCTTCCTGGCTCCCCATGAGCAACAGATAATACACGCTCTTTGACTGAAAACACACATACACTTGAGCACATGCTACTTGCATCGGGTCCCCGTGTACAATGCCGGTGATTTCCTGTCCTGTCTATGCGCTTGTCTGTTTACATTTTTCCAAATGGAAAATCAAAAATTGAAGCCATTATCACAGCTGGAAACATCCTTGGTGCTCTTTTTCCCCCGCTTCCAGATAATGGACAGTTAAGGTTAGACAGCAGAAAAGCAGCCTGTTTGCTTGTGCGATCATAAAAATAAAACCTGTTCTTGCTTGAAAATGCCATCTTGAAAATAGGAATGTAACAATAAAAACCAGTCTTTAAATGGCACAAATGTTTCTGTGAGGTTAATGTCTCATGGTCAGTTAGATGTGTAAATGTGTGGAGGCTAGAGAAAGACAGATATAGGGTTTGAGAAAGTTTAGAAAAAACTAAAAACTAAAACACTCACAGCATGTGCTGTATCTCTACTCTTATTACAACGACAATGACTTCCATTCACTGGGCTTCATAAAATGATGACAACAAGACATATTTAACACTAGAATCAACTAGAAATAAGGCTAATTCATCTTGGGCATTACACACATTTAAGCTTCATATTATGTTTCCTAAAATTGTGGTCAAAAGCAATACATAAGCCAGGCTCCCACGATGCATAGCGAGATATAAGAAGTGTTCAGGGTTAGCTGTTGACTCCTCTGGAGACCTGTCTCATCAGTATACTTCCTTTTAAAAATGTTTCTCCAATGGAGTTGTCTGCAGCGGAGACGTTACTTGATAACGTCCCCCTAGCATTACAGGGACGTATTGTCAGCATGGTTGCTTCCAACTTCATATCATATAAAGTTGAATCTGATCTAATCTAAATATCAAACCTTTTTATGCGTCACCTCTTTAATGCTTTCTTGGAATGAAGACTTGGCATCAACTGGATTCGTCACCTCTTTCCAGACTTGTGTCAGTTTGTGACTGATTGGCATTCATGAACATACACACATTTTTACCATCAAACCGGAGTTTTAAGCAGCAGCCGTAAATCCAGAGTGGGTTTTTTAATAAAGAGGTGAATCTACTCACTAAATTGTGAAGCTCTCATGAATGAGGTCCAGGAGGAAGGGTGTTCACTTTAGTTTGTGCTTTCGTTTCCAACTTTCCTTCTTCAAGATACTCAGGCCCATTTTATTTGTTGATCATGCATCCAAATTCACAAATCAGTTTCTCCTTTTTGCATTTATACTAATACTTAATGAAAACATTTCATTCTATACAAAATTAATGATAATATTATATTAATTATGATTAGTAATAGTTTTTTTTTAGACTTTGGCTGAGTGTAAAGCAGGAAGAATGTGTAATGCAGCAAACATTTACAAAACATATATTAATGTTTATATAAATATATAAAGAAATATATATATGTTTAAATATTATATTTATTTATTTATTTCGTGCATGGTGGTCAATCTACATTCTATATTTAGTTCAAAGCCAACTTGTCAAGCGTTGGTCTATTAAAGGAGCTTGAGGCAGGATTTATGAAAAAAAATTGTAGACGTTTTAATTTTTCTAGACATAATGTCAGATGAAGCGTTCCAAACCAAAAAGAGTGAGCCCTCTAGTGTATCTCTCCTTTGCCTTGAACAGGCTGTGTGCTGCTAAATGTGCTGCAATTCGGAGGCCGAATTTCCCGCGCTGTCCTGCGGATGTGACGTCACATGACGCTGCATGCACGTTCTCCCCGTTCTCCCGTGCCGGCTTCACTGTTGGCTGCACTACCCCCCGACGGTCATCGTGGTGAAGGGTGGCGCTAGAGAGTCTCATTTCTTAAAAGGAGCCTCATGCTCCTTTAAAAATGCACGTTAACATCTACTGGCCCGATGTCGCATCGAGGTGATGATGCTTCTCCTGCTGAATTCATTGGAAATGGCTCCACAGCAGCACAGATTCTTGTTGTTACTGCAAATATGAAAGAAAAAGAAAAAAGGAGATTTCATGTAAAAGATCCGAGGCAGGAAGCCTCAGTCAGCTCAATGCGGCACCTTAGCTGATTCTGTTGGCCTGATTTTTTAATTTTTTGTTTTCAGTCTTACCACTCACGCTAGGAACAACTACAGCTGTGAGATTAGATTGAGATCAAACCTATCATATGTTATCCCCCTTCTACTAGTTAAGAGAGAGATTGCATTTGATATCTGTTTTATGCACATTTTAATATGAAACAAAGAAAAGGTAAAAGATGCAATTGCTCAGAAAAAAATATGTCATTTGTGGACATGACAAAGAGAAGGACAAATGTTCATCAATGAGGAGAATGAGAGGGAGTGATGCCTCAATTAAATAAATGAATAAATAAATAAAAGGTAAAGGACTGGGTCAAGAAGTCCAAAGGCATCCTTGCACCCAGAAGTCTTTTTCAGACTTCTCCAACATTTTGGTGTATTCTCTATAATGCTGCTGACCAGACAAATGGACACTCTTTCTTCATTTCTGCACCCCTGAAACTTCATTGGGTTTTCTTTCCACTGCCAGTCTTTTAGTACTGTTCATAAAATTGGCCCAGATTGCTCCATGTATTTTTACCAGCTAGAGAGAGAGAGACGGTGTATTGGCATTTGTGTATATTAGCTACCAGGCTACAGTATAAATCTGTATTGATGATATGGCAGCCCCTGTGGGACAAAGTAGATGAAAGCCAATTCCTGAGCCTATTGACTGGTGTGGAATTGGTTTTGTAATATTGTTTGGGAAGACAGACGGCAATGGAAGTAACAAAGAGGGGAAAACTTATAGCCTGGGTGTGATTTTTCTGTTTCTTTTATTGTTCTACTTTTCAATAAAAACTACTCGAAGGCCAGAAAAGATTAGAAATGACGGAGGAAAAGAGGGGGAAGGGTGGTGGGGGATCAGCTAAAATGAACAAAACAGGGTCATTAAAGCATGTGAAAATGATGAAGAAAGTCAAATGTTACGATACAGAACCATACAAGATAGATTTTAGATGTCAGTTGTATGCAAGAAACAAAAAAGATGGAGAAAGTTATATATAATCATTTTTTCTTGTATTATCATGTGAGAATTAAGCTTGGAGTTGATGATTTGGGTATGTTTTGTTTTTTTTATTTCCAGTCTCAGCTGTCTCACACACAAGGGGCTGGGAAATATAGGAATATCTGCAGTTTAAGTATTACATCCATGCCAGACAATCCCAGAGTGCTAAATGCCTTCATGTCAGGCATCAGTATCACTTTTTATACAACTGTTTTCAAACATGGGTTAGATGTGAGAACTTGCATTAATATAGCTCCTTGAAGTGGACATGGCATCCTTTCCTGTGATTTTCTGACTTAGATTAAGTGTAGCAACGATGAGTCCTTTTCTTAGACTTGTAAGCACAAAAAAATATGTACCAGGTGGTGTATTGAAATGAAATGAACAGGGATGCATCCAAGTAGGGTTGCCACCTTTCAGAAATAGAAATAAGGGACGCCCTGATTTCAGCAGCGCAGGAGCCAAAAAAAGCCCCAAAACTTCTAAACTGCATAAAAATGTGTTTATTTTATATGAAAGAACAAAATGCTTTGATTTAAACATTAAATTAATAGCATTGAACTTGCATGACTGTATAGACAGCCAACCCTATGCTATGTATGTCCACATCAGCCAAGATGTATAATATAGCCTACAGGTGAAGAATATGGTGTAAAAGTTAGTTTATTTCAATAATTCAACTAGAATATGGTGTAAAGGTTAATTTATTTCAATAATTCAACTAGAATATGGTGTAAAAGGTAATTTATTTCAATAATTCAACTTAAAAGGTGAAACTAATATATTACCTAGTCTTATTACATGCAAAGCAAGATATGTTAAACCTTTATTTGTTATAATTTTGATGATGGAATTGTTTATTGATAAAATATTCTCAAATTTATTTTTTGTTTTCATAAACTGTGAGCCATAATCATCAAAATGATAACAAATAAAGGCTTGAAATATCTCACTTTGAATGTAGTGGGGAATAATATATTTGTTTCACCTTTAGTTAAATTTACTACGAATGACGTTTTGCAATATATTCAAATTTTCCGACCTTCACCTGTATATTATGACATCAATAAATAAGAGCTTAATATATGTCCGTATTGGTTCAATATGGAACGCAACTTTTAATTCCCAATTCCCAACCCCTACCTGGAGGTGAAGCCCAAGTCCTCCCTGCTGTCTGGCACATAGAAAGATCTGGGCAGACGCAGCAGGTCCTGTTGTCCCGCCACAAAGATTTTGCTGGCCTTAATGTTTCCTGTGTTTTATTTTGTTCATTATTGTTAAATTTAGTGTTGATGTGTGTGTGACAGGCGTGTGTATGGGGCGTTAATGAAAATACAGGACAAATCGCGTCCCGTATTAGTTCAATACGGGACGCAACATTTTTTTCCTCAAATAAAGGACAATTCCGTATTTTACGGGACGGGTGGCCAGGGCTCCAGACTAACTTTTTCACAGGTAGCACTGGTGCCACCTAGTTTTTCATTTAGTAGCACCAAAACAAATTAGGTAGCACCATATTTTTCATTGCTAACATTAGTTAAATTATTAAGCATTAATTACCTGTTTACAGATTAACAATCATTATGTATAGGAAACACATATAGCCTACAGTTAGGCTAATTAATGTTTACTACTCAGAGTTAGTTAATAAATTAAAAGTTGGATAATATAATTTATATAAATGCTTAGTAATGTTAATGTACTAACTAATGTTAGGCTAATTAAGGTGACTTTATGGTAAAGGGTTACCTCTGTGTGTTTTTATAAGATACCTGATCATTTACCTACAAAAATGAGACACACTCCTTACCTTCTGCATGAGCGTGTTCAACCTCAATATGGCCAATAAGCAAATTGCAGATTAAGCAAAAATAAGCAGAAAATTAGAATATTGTGATAAAGTCCTTTATTTTCTGTAATGCAAAAATGTCATACATTCTGGATTCATTAAAAATCGACTGAAATATTTCAAGCCTTTTATTATTTTAATATTGCTGATCATGGTTTACAGCTTAAGAAAACTCAAATATCCTATCTCAAAAAATTAGAATATTCTGGGAATCTTAATCTTAAACTTTAAACCATAATCAGCAATATTAAAATAATAAAAAGCTTGCAATATTTCAGTTGATTTGTAATGAATCCAGAATGTATGACATTTTTGTTTTTTTAAATTGCATTACAGAAAATAAAGGACTTTATCACAATATTCTAATTTTCTGAGACAGTCCTGTAAACTTGCTTGCATCGTTGTGCTTTAACCACTTCTGAATATCCATGTTACTTTGTGTTAACGGAGCAGCAGAGAGCAGCGTCTTGCTGGTGCAGGAAGCAGATCAGTGACGTACACTGGCTGATTTATGGTTCCGCGTTGCACCAACGCAGATCTTACGGCGTAGGATACGCGGGGACGCGAAAGTATGGTGCGCGTCGCCGAGTACATACACCGTAGGCTACGCCGTCGATTTAACGCGGAACCATAAATGAGGCTTAACGCGCGCGCATTAAGTTTTCTTTTCGTCTTTTCAACTGAGCAAACACATAAACTGAGGGTGCAATGCTTATGCACCCTCGTAGAACCGGGCCTGGGCCTGTCCCTCGTATCTTAACCACGGGAACTGGCCAGAAAGCTGTACTTTTTTTTCTTCTCCCCACTCTCCCCCGCCTCTTTCTCCAACCTGTCACTCGCTTCATCAGAAGAAGAAGAATCCATGATTATTGTCGCTCCCTCTGCTGACCCTTCTTCTCCTCCTCCTCCACCAGCCTCGTTTGTTTCCTCCGGCACATTTTTTTTCTTAAAAGAATCGACTATAGACCGCTTCATACTGCATCTGCTTTGTTTACCTTTTTGAGCGCGCTGCGTGTACGCGCGCCTGCACTGCTGTGCACGTAACGTGCGCAGACCGTACCAGGTGCAGTCAGACAGGTATAGGACTCGCAGGAATGAGCCAGAAAGTAAGATTGTATTATCAACCACTCCATTAATGCACTAACACAGCCGAGTGAAAAAATAAAAAATAAAATGTTTTTTTTTTTCCACTAGTCCTCTTGCAAGTAGCACCGGAGCGACCTCATTAAATTTTAACTCGCACCTTAATAAATTAGGTCGCATATGCGACCTAATAGGTCGCACTCTGGAGCCCTGCGGGTGGCAACCCTACATCCAAGTCTCATGAAGTCTACTGCATAGCCCCGTTTCCACTGAGCGGTTTGGTATGGACTGGTATGATCCAGTATATTATGTTGTGTTTCCATTAAAAAATGGTCCTAATAAACCGAACCATACCATACCCTTTTCCGGCCCCAGTTGTTTTGTAGGTCTGTATAAAAATGGCATGCTACGGTAAGCGCAGGGCTACTGGCGTCACACAATACAATCTGTTACAAACGTCACCACCCACGACAAAGCAAGTGAGAAACCAGCGCAAGCGTTTGTAAACACTCTTCGTCGCCTGCGATTTTCTCTCAACAACGTGGTGTGAATTTTACATACGAATTACCAAAAGCCAAGCATAACTGTGCTTTGTCCCTTAAATAATTTGTTGGTATTTATTTCAGTTTGAAATTAGCCTATGTATTAATCTGCTATCAGTTTAACTTGTTTATAAGAACTATTTATTTTGATATTTGGTCAGTGATGACATCATGTCCTGTAAGGTCACTTCCTGTTGTTGAGAAAATCCTGGCAGACATGTGGTTCATGCTCTGAAAGTAATCTGCGTCCATCTGCTAGGAAACATCATACAGGCAATGCCGTAAGTTCCTATATTTAATGTTTAGGATGTTAAAAAATATAAATAGTAATGCTTTGTTAAAAAATTACATTTGATGAGCGGTTAAAAAAAGAAGTTTATTTACAAGTAAAAAAACATGCTGGTAGACATTTTAATTTCTACTTAAAGTGCCTAGAGTGATTGTACATGAATTGAATTAATGTAAAATGCAATATTTAGTTAAAAACACAGAATATTTTGTATTGTTTTATTCACAGTTTTCACCACAATGTTAAATGAAGAAGTGTGACAGCTCAACGCTCAACCTTACTACTTAATTAGCAACGGTTTAACTTGGTGTTTAGTCAGAGTTTCGACACACTGCACGAGAACACTACAATAACAAAAACGAGCTGCTGGATGACCTCCATTGCTGCTATTGGTAGCGTCTATATCAGCGGTGGGCAATCCTGGTCCTCGAGGGCCGGTGTCCCTGCAGGTTTTAGATGTTTCCCTGCTTCATTGCACCATGATACAAGTGACTGTGTCATTAACAGAATTGTGCAGCCCTGGATGAAAAGCTGATGACGATAATTAATTAGAATCAGGTGTGTTAAAGCAGAGAGACATCTAAAACCTGCAGGGACACCGGCCCTCGATTGCCCACCCCTGGGGCCTGTACTACGAAGCAAGTTCAACATATCCAGGATATCTTTTCCTTATCCAGATTCACTAAGCGGGACAATTGCAATCACGCTAAGCGGTCACACGACGGTGGTTATCAACTCGGTATATCAACCCAGCTTTCTCCAATCTGGATATGAGCGCGTGCACATAAAAGGGGCGGTGTTTTCAGCGCATGACCAATCGCAAGCATGGAGAAGTCCGCTGTCAGAGCCGCTTATTTCAGTAGCGAAGAGCAAACAATAATTTTACGGAAATATGATGAGTATAGGCATATAATACAGGCAAAAAGCAACACAGTTGCAGCTGCAAAATGCAGGAAAGACAGCTGGCAAAAGATCGCTGACTGTATAAATGCGTAAATTCATAGGGATATAAACATATATTTGAATATTCTGGGAATCTTAATCTTAAACTGTAAACCATGATCAGCAATATTAAAATAATAAAAGGCTTGCAATATTTCAGTTGATTTGTAATGAATCCAGAATGTATGACATTTTTTTTGTTTTTGTGTTTGCATTGCAGAAAATCACAATATTCTAATTTTCTGAGACAGTCCTGTATATATTGGTTCTATAACTATTGTTGTTGACCGATAACTTGTGCTGATGCTGTACCAAAGAATTGGGTTTTTTTATTTATTTTATTTAATTTTTTATTTTTTCAGGAGGGGGGTATTTAGTATTTTAAAGTGACTTCTCAGAATGTTCGAGGGACGAAATTGAAAATCCCTTTTTTGCTATCCCCTTACAAATGCATCTTCTTTTTCATTTCTTCTTGATTTATTTATTTAATTGGTATTAGTTTTGGATTGACTGTACATCGGATTTTGGGTGATGATTTGTTTTATTTATTCATTGATTGATTTATTTTTTATTTTCTCCTCCACCTCTTTTTTCTTTTTTTCCTTTTTTTTTGGATCGTTCATACAGGTACTCATCAGGGAAAGCAAAGGGGTTTTGGCGGTCCCTGAATACGCGTTCTCTTCGGAGGGATCCTCTCACGATCCGCGCACCAAGCTCCACTGGATTCTCTTCGAAAGGGCATGCCATTTTCCAAGAGAGCTGATTGGTCAGTGGGCGGTGCTTTTACACCCGGCGATCTGCATCTCGAACATAACCTGCTCCGGAGCAGGTTAGCGGTTCAGCATAAGTTACCATGGCGATGTGCCCCGCTAAGAAGTGAACCACCGTCGTAGTCCTGAAAACCCAGGGTTAAACCTGAAGTTACCTCGCTAACCCCAAATCCCGCTTCGTAGTACAGGCCCCTGGTCTATATGGTAGCTTCGCTTTTGTTGTCATCACACTACTATGACATCATGCTAGGCATTTTGTCTGCACCCTGCATGGGCCGTGGTGGTCCGACTTTTAGTGGAAATGCCATCCCAGCCATTGGCAAAATGGTTATATTACCGGTGTAGTGTTATGACATGTACAGACATTGTGACCATTTTAAAACTAGTCAAAGTTTGACAGCGCACCGAGGAAGGAATGTTCAGCTTCTGGTTCATACACACATTTTTGTTTTTCTTTCAAAAACACATGTAACAAAAAAAAACATTTATTCGTCAGGATACAATGAGCATTTTACAGCTTTCTTTGACTTGCTTTTGTAGCCATCCCAAAGAGAAGACATTATGTAATCACTGTCTTTGTAGTTCCTCCAATTGATAACTTTCATACTCTGGATCTGATTCTTGCTCTATTTTGCTGAAAACATAAGTTATTGGTCAAAGTCTTATTTGTATTTCCTTGGGGGGAAAAATAAGAGTTTTCACATTTATGAGGCACCTCCCTCATGGAACGCTTACAGAAATCCAATCAATCGAAAGGACTTAACATTGTCTCATTTTTGATCAAGTCGTCGTGATTTCTTTATTGTTAAACTAATTACAAACTATTTGGATGTCTGAAAGTTGTGAATCTAATGTACAAGAACTCTAGATGAGACAAAAATAGATAGAATTGGCCACCTGGTGTCCACTTTAACTGGATTCTCTGGTTTCATGATCATTTCTAATCAGGCTTGGATGTTTGTTCTTAGCAATAGTGGAACATTTTACATGTCCTTTAGAAGTTTGCAGATTCATCAACAATAATCACACAAAAGATGAGGACATGCAATACTGGCTGCACTTCATTTTGAATTTAAATAAATCTCGTTTTTATGAAGCTGCTCAGAAATGCCAATCAGCATGTAGTTCCATCTGCTCTCTTTTAATTTATTTCCTCTGTGTTCATTCCTCTCTTGCTTTCCTGATTTTGATGTGTGCTTTAAACTCTTCCCATGATCTATATGAAGGTAAAGTTCACACAGAAACCAGGGTTGGGTTTTTTTTGCTTTATTTTTTACTAAACAGTCCTTGGTGATACTGCTGCAAGCAAGTAACAGTCTGTTTCATTTGAGCTTTCACATTATCATGAAACTGTAGCTCTTTGCACTTATCTGTAAATGGATAAAACCTCAAACCAACAAAATGCAAGTGATTACTCTGGAGATTAGTTAAGAGGTAACCCTTGAAGCTATGCTCTCGTTCTTGTAATTTCATCTTGTTTGTGACTGACACTCAGACTTCAGTGGGGAGATTGAAGTAAGAGACCTTTCTATCAAACAAGTCAATTAAGTCATTTTTTTCTGTCTGTTTACACAAAACTCAGTCAAACAACCCATTTAGCAATGTTTTTTAAGTACCCAAAAGACATATACTGTAAATTGGATGGTTATAACTAAATATATGTAGCCCCAGGAAAGAGGTGTATCACAGGATACATTTAGTTGGGGTGATTTTGGCCCCTTTTATTATGAAAACTGACAGCAGACACTGTGTGTGGATTTTTCTGTGGGCTGATCATTTTAGAAAAAAAGGGCTAATAATAGGCATAAAAAAGTCAATGGAAAAGGGTTCTTTCAGGGCTGTAAACTGTAACTTGCGAGCAGAATTGCACCATGATAAGGACAAGAAAAATACATTTGAGACATGTTTGGAGTTCTTTGTAAATATTCCTGTTAAGGGGACATATTGTTGTTTTTGCTTGAAACAACATGTTCCCATTTCCAATAGGCTCACCTAAAACTTGTAGGTAGATATTATTGGAAGATTTCTATATTGATTAGGAGCACTAACTATAATTGTAAGTGTTATGTTTATTTCCCTGACTGTCTTCTTTTTCTTGGAAGTGACCCTCTCCTTCCAGCCAGCAGTGGGTTTTAGTCCATATTCACCCTCATAATGGTGTTGATGAGAAAAAAAAAGACTTATCAGTGGTATCACTGCCCTGGCACAGCAGGGATGCTGCTGCAGAGTAGTTTGGTAATAAGAGGTGAACTTGGCTCAAAATTTTGTTTCAAGGTTAATCAGCAGAAGAATACATATCTGGAAAAAGGGTCTCCTTTATCATGTAGCTTGCTTTACTCTGACGTTCACACAGAAGCTCCTTTTGCTTCATCACCAAACCCCAGACTCCATTTCTCACTGCATCATCAAATTTCAACATTAAAAGATTTATTTAAAGCCCAGTTATTTGACACATATCATTGCAATCATCTTATTCCAACTCCATTATTCTTATTGGTTTCATTTGTTTTTTGAAAAGTAAGCAGGATTGTGCAAGTTGATTGATCTCTTTTAGAAGTGCTGTTAGACATTGATGTGAAGAAATGCGTGTCTATATAAGTTATTGGTCCTGCTCACGGCAAAGACGTATACTTTCTTCTCCCGCTCCCTCCCTATCTTCCCCTACTGCTGCTTTCTGTCTTGGCAATCTATTTTTGGAGACTCTTTTTGCATATCCCCTAAAAAATTTTAAATCATAGAATTGGTTAGCTGGTCTCTAAACATAATTTAATTTTCTCGACGAGAATACAGGATACAGGGGAGCCCTCTTGCCCCAACTCAACCTTGTTTGCAGTCGGATACATGATGGACTCCTGGCAGAAGTGGACGATCGTTTGTTTGTCGGTCGAGGATGTTGAAGATGCCTACATAATTGGATTACTGATAACAGGATTTCAGCTTTTTGGAGATGGCGGTTACCCGGCACCGAAAACTTCGGGAAAACGCACGTATTCTGGCTCTTTCAAGGCTGCCCAAAAACTTTCAAAAAAGCTGTGTGAGCAAAATCGCACACCGGATGCGATTCTCGAACAGAATCGTAGGCTGGCTGCAGTTTTCAAACTCTGGCAGGATGGTAAAGACCTTGTAAAAGTTGAAGCTGAACTTGACCACAAATTCGGCCGTTTGGAGTTGCCATGATGTACCAGAGAGACTTCAAGTCAGACGGAAAATTACCGGAGTCAGACTGACCCAAAAAAACGCTTTGTTGTTATTTAGGTTTCCCGGCTGCTTGGCCTTGAATTAAATTGAATATTCATGACATACTAAAGAGTGTCAAGTTTGAAGTAAAAACATTATGAGCTGCGTTTACTTTTAACGAAAGTGATACATGTAAGATTAGTCGTATCTAGTGAACAAAGTGGGGAAGGTGGCTCAGTTGGTAGAGCGTTTGCCCATGAACCTGAAGGTCAGTGGTTCAAACTCTAGTTCCTCCTGTATCCACCAAAGTGTCCTTGGGCAAGACACTGAATCCCCCGGTTGCTCCCAGTTGTCAGGCCAGCGCCGTTGTGTATGGCAGCTCCGACGACAACTGGTGTGTGGGTGAATGTCTACAGTGTAAAGTAGGGCTGAACGATATACCGTTATCGTATCTATATCGAGATATGAACATTCAAGACATAAATAACGGAAAAGCAACGATATAAACGATATATTTCCGCTCGCCCTGCTTGTACAGCTCGAGCAGTCTCCAAAAACATTACTTTTAAGATTGCCCTTGAACGCACCACTACGGCCAGCCAACCACAAAGCTTATTTCATGCTTGCTGTTGATCGACAGCTGAAGCCAACCAATGACAAACATAGGAGGGTGGGAGTGAGGGAGACGGACTGAGACGCACACAGCCACACACACAGGAGAGTGGAGAAGAGCGGAGAAATCCAAACGGAAGAAAAGAGACATGAGTGCGAAAGATAATGCGGCCGGTGGCGGTGCAGAATCAAATTTGGTGCCAAAACATAAATCCTCCTCCATTATTTGGAGGTATTTTGGTTTTAGACAGGATGATGTCGACCAGCGCGAGGTGTTGTGCAAGTCGTGCTTGGTGAAAATTGCGACAAAGCAAGGGAACACAACCAACTTGTTTCACCACTTGAAACAACACCACCGTGTGCTGCACGATGAGTGTATGACATTAAAACAAACACCGGGGACCTCTCAGTCATCCCTTAAGAGGCCCAAGCAAACTATGATTGCTGATGCGCTTGGTAGTGTTACACCATACGAGTCGACGTCCAGCCGACACAAAGCCATTACAGAGTCAATTACATATCACTTAGCTAAAGACATGGTACCCGTGTACACCGTGTCAAAAGAAGGCTTTAAAAAAATGGTCCACACGCTGGATAAGCGTTATAAAATACCATCCCGAACACATTTCAGTCAAGTGGCCATACCAAAACTCTATAATGAATGTAAAATGAATGTTGAATCCGAGCTCCGCGAAATAGATAATTTCGCCACAACCACGGACCTGTGGTCGAGCCGGACAACCGAACCTTACATCAGTTTAACGCTCCATTTTATAACTAAAAACTTCGAACTCAAAACCCGCTGTCTGCAGACGTCCTTCTTCCCCGGGGTGCATACAGGGGATAATATAGCGCAGGAGATGAGAGGTGCGTTAGCAGACTGGGACTTGAAGGAGGACCAACAGGTTTGCGTGACGACTGATAACGCATCAAACATGATAAAGGCTTTGGAGCTGAATGGCTGGACGCGTCTTCAGTGCTTTGGACACAGGCTACACCTGGCAATAGGTACGTTTTGCTATTTTTATTTTAATAACTTTGAGAGAGGGAGAGAGAGGTGTGTGTGTGTGTGGGGGGGTGGGGGGGTGGGGGGGGTGGGGGGGGGGGGTGCTCATGATTAACAGGATTCTGGAGCAGCAGAAAGCACTCCACGAGGTCCTCTCAGAGGACAGAAACACCCGGCACCTAATTCTTGGACATCAAGATCTGGATGTGCTGGAGTCAGTCAGCAAGGCACTGGGACCACTGCTTGAATTCACGGATGCTCTGTCAGGGGAGGATTATGTTAGTGTTTCACACATCAAGCCAGTACTCAACCTGTTTAACACAACCATCTTGGCACCAGAGGAGGATGACACTGATATGACCAAGTCCTTAAAAAAGAAAATGTTGGAGTACATGAATAGCAAGTATGAAGACGGAGTCACACAAGAGCTCCTGGATATGGCATCCTTCTTAGATCCAAGATACAAGACACAGTACATCAGTGTTAATGACGTCCCCAACATCAGAGCCAGACTGGTGTCAGAGATGAAGACACTTATGGAACACAAGGTAAAAATAATGCTTAGAATGGATTAAATGAGAACAGTTCCTTTCATTTAAATTTAGTTGAAGTGTGTTATTCATACAGTGATGATAATTAATATATTATGATATTGTATTATAATATAAACTAATTATTTTTTTCTTCTTCTTTTTTTCCTATTTTCTAGCATTCTGTTGAGTCCACCAGAGTGGAAGAAGTTTCACCCCCACCCACCAAGATGGCTAAAAAGTCGTTGGCAAGCTTCTTCAAAAAATCCACTGCAAGTGCCACAGTACCAATCGATCCCACTGCTGCCATAGAAGCTGAGCTGAGTGCCTACCTGCTGTCCTCCACCATTGACAATAAAGAGGACCCCCTTCTGTGGTGGAGAACTCACAAAGTCAACTTTCCCCAGCTCAGCAACATGGCAAGAAAATACTTGTGCATGCAGGCCACTAGCTCTCCCTCAGAGAGAATTTTTAGTGCATCAGGAAACATTGTGAGTTGTGAGAGGTCCTGTCTGAAGCCAGACATGGTTAACAAACTAGTGTTCCTGGCAAAGAATCTGTAACTACTGTGCTGTAACTACCTCTGTTCTGTTATGCATTTTCTGCATACTGTTATGTTGTCATACAAAGAATATAAGATGTTGCACTTGAATGCACTTTCAATGTTTCACCTTCCACCAGCTACTGCATTGGTTATTTTTCGTTAAAGCGGAGCTACAGTTAAATATTTTGATTATTATTTATTATTGAGTGACTTTATGTTAATGTTGATGACTGGCAGTGAGTTCTAATAAATAAATCTGCACTCTTTCTGAAAAATGCTTGGTTTTCACCAAAACCGTAGTCATATCGTATCGTATCGATATCGAGATATCTGGCATGAATATCGAGATATGAAATTTTGTCCATATCGTTCAGCCCTAGTGTAAAGCGCTTTGGGGCTGTAGGAGTACAGCTGGAAAGTGCTATATAAGTGTAAGCCATTTACCATTTACATCTTCAGCTTCCACTTGGATTTCTACATACATATGAGAATTTTCTCCCTCTTCACTAACCTTTTACTCAATCACACACACACACATACACACAGTCTTAGCAAGGTCAAAGGTCAAGGTCAAATGTATTTATATAACACATTTAAAAACATATGGTTGACCAAAGGGCTTTACAATTAATTAACAATAAAACACAAAATCATTTAAAAGCATACATCTAATTATCACATGTGTAATTTACATTTATGTATACCTTCCTAGCTTTTATGGCCCTGAGAAACCCAATCATTCAAGTCCTTGCCACTTTCATGCACTGACACACACATTAGCAAACATGCACTCAGTCCTCAGAGACGCAACAGAAAGACATTCAGATGAGATGGCAATCCTCCACATGACAAACTTTTCATTCACAATGACTGACTTGTAGACATGATCACCGGTTGAAATGTGGTAAAGCTGCTCAATATGACAGCCTGGACAACCAAACAACCTTTGTGTCAGTATATTAGAAGTTTCAGAAATGTTCCTAAAAAACTAGAGTGAACTCAGTACAGGATCTTGAGGTGTTGTGTAAAAGCGTATATATCCTCTGACCATCTTTCTGTCACGGTTTGGTTTTAGTTCCTGTTTTATTTTGAAACCCGTGTCTTTGTGTTTCAGTTCTGTCTTGACTTCCCTGGTTCCCATTATCGTCTGCACCTGTGTCTCGTCAACCCTTCTGTGTATATCTTGTCTTGTCTTTCCATTGCTCCCTGCTGGTCCGTGCTGTTTGATCCTCCATGTATCCTGTCAGGTTTCTGGTACACTCTTGTGGTTCTTGTTAACCCTGCTTTGCAGCGCTTTTAGTTTGGTTTTGCCATAATAAATCACCTTTTTTGGAACTCCTGGTCTCCTGCGTCTGGGTCCTAATCAATCCCATTCGTGACACCTTCTTATCTGGAGTCGGTTTGCAGGGACAGCAGTCCGGACTTCCCTCTCCCGTGCCACTTCCAGCTCATCTTGGGGGATCCCTGGCCAGCTAAGAAACATAATCCCTCCAGCATGTCCTGGGTCTTCCCCAGGGTCTCCTCCCAGTGGGATGTGCCCAGAAAACCTCACCTCTGAGGCATTCAGAAGTTATTCCAGCAGATGCCTGAGCCACCACATCTGGCTCCCCTCAATGTCGAGGAGGAGCGGCTCTACTCTTAACTTTTTCCTGGCTGATTGAACTTCTCACCCTATGTCTGACAAGGGTGTCCAGACACTCTGCGGAGGAAACTTATTTCGGCCGCTTTAATCCGTTATCTTGTTTTTTCAGTTACTGCCCACAGCTCGTTACCATAGATGAGGGTGGGAACGTAGACTGACTGGTAAATCGAGAGCATCACCTTTTGGCTCAGCTCCCTCTTTCCGATGACAGAGCGATGCACAACAGAAGAATGGAGCTGGAGTATCCTTTGGTTTGCAAGATTGCAACAGGAAGAGAATGTATCGTCTCATGCTGCCATCGTGGGCAAAACAGAGATCAGTCAGTCTCTACTGGCATCCTCGTACAGGTTTCAGGTGTGATGACAGACAACACTGTCTGAGCTTGAAGAAGTCATTACAAATGCTGTCAGCAACAGAACCGGGGAATGTTCACGGACAGGAGATCAAATTCTATCAATGTCTAAAAACAGTAAAAAAAACGATAAAGTTAAAGATTGTTCGTTACCCAGATAAATAGGGATGCTGAAGTTGGGGAGATCCACGAGGAGGTTCCCATTACATACAAAGAGCAATAGCTGTCAACCAACATACATTTTCTTCCCTCCCACCTTCCATGCAGCGTCTGACGTCCCACCACAATGACCTTCACTGTACTCATTTATGAAGTTCAGTTTTAGTGGCCATGCAGTAATACTACACCAAATTACCCTCCACTGGATGCTAGGCATGGGGCGATATACGATATTATCGTATATCGCGATAAAAAACGGCCGCGATAACATTATCGTGGGGTACTGTAATTATCGCCAATTTTTTTTTTTTTTTTTTTTTTTTTTTTGGTCACACAAGAAAAAAAAACCAGCCAGGTAGAAGCCAGTGTTATTTTTTTCATGTATTTTATTAATATTATTTATTATTATTATTTATTTAATATTTTTTCAGAGAGTAGTACAATCCGTGTGCATTTGACTACTGTGGCACTTTATTTTCACTCAATCTTTGTGTTGGCCATGCAGCTTTTGTTTTGTATACTACAGAGCAGTGCCTTTATTTTATTATTTTTCCAGAGAGCCGTAGTAAGTAGCAGGCAGCCAGCCACTGTTAAAGTTTCAGAGAGTAATACAATCAGTGTGCATTTGGCTCTACTTTGTCACTTTATTTCTATTTGTCACTTATATCTTTCGACTCTCAGGGAAGTATTTTCTTACAAAAAAAGAAAGCTCAAATAAGTACCGGTACCGGTACTATAGTTTACACTTTGTAATGCATAACATTTACAGTACACTATTTGTTCTCTACCTCAAATGTCACTGTGTTGAGAATGATTTGAGAATAAATGTTCTGAAGGAACCAGTGGATCCACGGTTAGTGTTTTTCCTTGCATTTTAAGAATTTTATAAGCGACACGCTAATATCGTGATAATATCGTAATCGTGATATTTTTGTCCACTAATATCGTGATATGAAATTTTCATATCGTCCCATGCCTACTGGATGCATGAACTTTGATAATAATAAATAAATGTATATAATTATAATTAATACAAATGTTAGCCACTTTAGAAAGCCTGTTTAAAATGTTGTAGTTATGTTGGTGAAACTAGTGTAATGTTGTAGTGTAATGTCTCTGAGACACTGATATACAATTACTTTCATGGCAGTAATTATGAAGATGCAAAGTCCTACATTATGAAAGTAACTTGTCCAACACTGGAGGCACAAGCAAATATCGACAGTATGCCGAGATAAGTTATATTTTAACTGCTGACTTAGTTTGTTATAAAGAATATCGGGAAAAAAAAAAGTTGAAAAACGGATGATGTTTTCCTGCTTGATGAAAGAGCTGGAACAAAGCCGTATTTTAGGTGATCTGTGGTACAAACAGGGACTTCTCCACACGGTGATACCCATCTGCACCGTGCAGGTTTGAGACCCATTCAGTTCAGTAGTGGACGTAAATGTGTGGTTGAGAGTTCCTTCAACCCGAGACGAGCTGCCAGCCGATGACAGACACACGGACTCGCAGTCAGACAGGACATCGCTAATGATGGACAGAAGCCATTTGTTTTTCTATGGCATGCTCACATTCCCCGCGCCATAAACATGAAATAAATAAAATATATGCTGTGTTTTTTGTGTTTGGGTGTGCATACACAAACAGACACACACAGTTGTCCCACTGCTATTCAACCTTCAATATAAAACACACACCTACACACAAATAAGATGCCTCAGCTGCTGCCACTGCACCCCCAGGGGATCCATGCAGGACAGCACAATGTAGATTGTATTCCCTGCCATTGTCTCAGCCCATTTTTCTTCTGCCCCCTAGAAGTTACACACACGCACACACACTGTAGTGCACTAAGCTCCGTTATCCACTATTGCTGCAGAAAAGCGAGCAGTATTATTGTTCTACTTGTTGAAGGTTGCACCATCAGCATTTTTTTTAATTCAATTTATTTATTTTAACATGCTGGATGTATAAAAACACAAGCAGAGAAAGCAAAGGACCCTGAATGTGTCATTGAGCATATGTGTGTGTGTGTATTTATAACTATGCATAAAAACTATGAAGGAGTTCAGCATTGAATTGCGTTGGTCTCTATAAACAGATTTCTCCATAGATGTACCTTATTTTTAAGGACGGTAGAGGATTTTCGATTTTAGTTTAAGCGTCATACTGTAAGCAGAATGGACCCTTATATACACGTATACAATTCACAGGAAATAACTAAAGAGTAATGTGAGAGTATAGAATGAAAAGAGAAACCGTAAAAGGTTCACAGACGAAGGAAATGAAAAAAGCAAAAAAATCGAGCTCCGGTAAAAGCGTCAATCTGCCATTAATTTAGCGTGAGTTAAACCACAGGGGGATGCTGGGAAATCAATGCAGGTAGATTGCTACCTTTTATAGAAGTCCAAAAAACAGAACCTAGCCCTACCTTTGGGCTTAGGTGTGCAGTCGTCTCTTTGTGTCTCCCTGTCACACACAATCCTGCTTTGGTCAGTTCACTGGAAAATATTAAAGAGCAGCCAAACTCACACTGGAACTCTAGAAAGCAGAGTTACAATTTTCACAGCTTGATTGCAATAACAATGCTGCTTCTGACCCCTGATGCCTGTACACAAACACACACTTTGACACAAGTGACACATTTTTGTACTTTGTTGGTACTTTTATCCAGTTTGACAGTTTAAAAAAAAAAAGGAAAAGAAAAAAAGCAGAATTGCCTAGAGAAGCAGAGTCTAGGAGTGAAGCGAATGTGTTATCATGCTTGAAACATCTTCGAAAATGGACTCGGATAAGCACAAAATATTAAGCAGGGCTCGTTTGCGTTTCAAAGGCTACCACAAACTGCACTGGAAAAGTGTTCTGGAAAAGCAAAAATGGGCAACATTTGTGATCAATGAAATTGCAACAGGAAACTTGTAATGAAAAATGTCATGAAAAAGAAAAGACTGGTGGAAAGCACAGGAACACCCAGTACACGGAATTCAAAGGTGCAGTACAAATCATGTGGAAAAAAGATCTCATGAGGAGCATGAGGATGCAAATGTTTTCTCCTGAAAAGGCTTTTATTCACCCAAACAAATGCAAATATATACATAAACAAACAGAAAAAAGGCTCTTTAAAGGGAGGTATAAAGAACAAAACTAAACTCAAAGTGTCGTTGGAGCTTAAAGTAACTTCAGCGGTACTAACAAGCACCCAACAAGGGGAATTTAAATAACGGCTGATCAGACCAGTCTGACAGGGGAAACTAATATTAACAGACAATCCAAATGAGAAGACAAAACAGTTAGTGTAACAGTTATGTAAATGAGCCAGAATCGAAGAAAAAACAGGCATTTCATTAAGGTCTTGGGAAATGTGTAAATTTTGAAACGAATGCATTTCTCCTTTAAATGGACCGAACATGCTTTTGTCAGCAAAAGTATGAGCACACACTGCACTTATGGAGATTCCAACTAAGATGTATTTGCTGATTTAAAAAGAGTTCAGCAGAGTTCAGCTGAAATAAAACTGCTAATTAATCAAATGCATTTCAAGCCTGAAATCAGTTGTTCCAATGTTCTGCCACTAAAAGCTGCAAAACTGTGACAATAAAACCCATCTATGGGTTGTAACGATCTGCTCACCTAAATGACCATTGACAAGGCCGTAACGAGGTTTTTAAAGACTTGCACCATTATGTATCCTTGTATGTAGACTTGATCTTAATGTTTGCCTCTCTGTACAGTCTTTTGGTGTGTCTTGCAGTGTTTCTACACATCATACACACCTGAAGATTTGTCAATGTTAATAAAAGCAGAATAAGGATAAACATATAATAGACTTTGTTCATGAACTGCATTAAGCTGCATCCCCAGAAACAAAGTACCGGTATGTAAAGCAAGACATAAACCAAAAATAAAAATGAGCTTGTGTGGACGAATACTTTATTAGTACTAATCGTGCACTATAAAGGCTCCTGCTTTCTTTCTATTTTTTTACTTGCTTATTTCTAATGGGGTAGTAGCAGTTCACCTAGCATGTAGGTTTTTTTTTTTAATGCTTCATTTTTAAAACTGCAATAAAAGAGTTGCAGGAACCAGCCCTGTGATGGAAGATGGATATAGTAGAGGTTGTTTTTTTACACTCAGTTTTCATTACGATATGCCTCACATGGGGTTAACTGAGGCAACTGGAAAAATTATACCCAAACACATCCATCATACTTAAAGAGATGGCATTCATAGATGGTTTTTGGTGTGGATGCCTCATTCAGTCAACCAGGACACGCCTCCTAGTCTCTGTTCTTGCCTTCCTTCTTCCCTTCCTTCCTCCCTTTCTCTGCCTTGCCTTCCCACCTTTACTCACACACACACACACACACACACACACACACACACACACACACACACACACACACACACACACACACACAGCTCCCTCCACTCCTATCATTAATTCTGGGCAGTAGGTGTAGCTGGCTACCAAGCCATAATGTAAGCAGATGAGATTGAGAGAGGGCCAGGTTCCTTTAACAAAGAGTCAAAAGGACAAAGCTCGGCCATTGTGAGTCAGGGCCATAATGAAAGCATTAAGATAACTCTTCAATATTTATGAAAGTGTGTTGGTCTCAGGCCATGCACGTACAAATAAAATACACACACACACACACACACACACACACACACACACACACACACACACACACACACACACACACACACACACACACACAGAGCAGCAGTCTGTTTGGCCATTTATTATATGAATTGATTTAGTTGAGTTTTCCCTGGTGGTCGCTCGTTTCATCATTCCATCCAAACTGTATATTTGCGTGTGAGCTTCTACAAACCAAACAATGCGTGCATGTGCAAAAAATGAACATAAAATAAGAAGGAGTGGAATTTTATTTCTGTGTGCACGCTAATGCATTAGTCTGGGTGGTGGCTGAGGAGGACAACCACCTTCTTAGAAAATGTGTTTAGTTTGCGTGCCCATTGATGGGTGTAAGTATGTTGGATGGTGAAGTTTTTCCTACTGGTTAACAAACGTGTGCACTTAAGGTGGTACAGTATCTTATATTGGACCATTATAAGATACGACCTTAGCATTTTTCTTTTTAGGGAAAATGCTTCTTTGCGAACTCCCTATAGTAGTAAATCTACATCGCTGGATACTAAAGCAAAAGAGATTCCAGTGTTTTTCTTTTGTTTTTTTAAATCGTTCAGAGCCTTTAAAGAAGAAGCTGCTGATTCTGGCTAATATTGCGCGATGACGCCAACATACTCATCATGGCTTTTTGGTATTCTGTTATTTCCTTGTCTGTCACTTATTTGTACTTTCTTGCCACACCCTGTTGTCACCCTTTGTTTTCATTCGAAGGTTGATTGTGTTGTTCTTTCTTTGAATTCCTGTCTTGTGAGCAATTTCTCTCACTTTCAATCTGAAATGACGTTATGTAAAACCAGCATCAGAGAAAGCTGAGATAGAAGGGGGGGGGGGGGGCTTGAGAATGACTCAGATTATCAAAAGTCAGTTGCGACAGTTAGGTGGCCATTTGCGGCACTATGTCACATCAGTAACGGTGGTGGAAGCTCACAGATCTACAGCAGACAGAGGCCACTGAGAGACTCAACAAAGTATCATGGAAGAGAAACAGACACCTTAAGGTGACTGAAGTTCCTTTGTCCAATTATTTGTTACCATGTTCAAGAGTTCAAATATCTGTGTAATAATTATTTCCCGATTTGTTGCATTTTATTTTCAATTGCCTTGTTAGCTTTAAGGTTCATTTAGCTTTGTCATTTTTAAAGTCGAAACTCAAAGTCAGCTTTGTTGTCCTGTATGTTCAGAGTTAAAGAGAATTAAAGTTGTGTTTCCTCTCACATGCATGGTGCAGATAGAAATAACAAATATCGGCGTAATCTGTAAATAATTTTGATTTTGATCTTGAAGAATACAGTAAGCATTTCAGTGGGCATTTTAATTATTCCCTTCTTTAAAGGGGACCTATTATGAAAAACACGTTTTTTCTTGTTTTAACATATATAAAGTGGTCTCCCCTCACCCTGCCAGCACAGGGGAGACAAAATACCATGAATTTCTGCAAGCTCTCTGACCCCCGCCGACAGAGTCCCCCAGTGTCACGTGGTTTTTTTTGAGCCGTTTAGAATCTGCTCCCGTCGTGACGTCACGACGGGAGCAGATTTCCAAAGGTTCAGCCTCCGCTGCTGAAACCACGCCCACAACCAGCTCTCTCCGCTGCTGGAGCGGTCCTTTCATTGAGCCAGTCGGACGCGGCGCCGCAGCAGAGCGGATCCGGGTTAAATCATCCAGGTTCCCGGGTGGTTTGGGAGCTGGGTCCTCGGGGGTCTGTCCCAGGCTGGACCAGCTTCACCCTCCGAGATTTTCAGGCAAATCTGTCGGTTTGATCACCGGTAACGGGCGATGCGCCGCGGATGCGCTCCGGAGCCGATCTGTGCGCCGGCCGTTGGGTTGCGGCGCCCGTCGCGCAGCATCCGCCGGGTAGATCCGGCTGAAATTCCTCTGGTCGGTCCCCGGGAGTCCCTGCTACCAGTCCAGGCCGGTTCCTGCGGTCCCGGCCGGTCGGAACCGGTCAGATTTCCCGGTTAAAGCCGCGGTGATGCGCGCTGATCCAGCAGCGCTGCTCCCGGGCGCCCGGCGTGGCTCCGCGGCCAGCGTTCAGCATCCGCCGGGTAGATCCGGCTTAAATAGTGCATAAATGTTATTTATATACAACTCATATTTTATTTTTTTAACAATAAAGTTTCCATTTGTGAAAATTCAGTGTTGTGATAATTTACAGGCTTGGGCTGCTCTGGCGGAGCAGGTTTATGCTCCTCCCCTGCTACATGTCATTCAGGGAGCCAATCAGCACAGAGCCTCATTATCATACCCCCCCCTTCCCTAAAAATGAGGCGCAGAAAAAGAGGTTAGAAGCGGTAAAACTAGTGACAGGGCCCACAGGCTGGATTTATGATTTATGAAGAAAAAACAAGCTTTAGATTGTTTTTAAGACATTCAAGGCCTGTTTAAAATATACATTAAATGCCATAATAGGTCACCTTTAATGCTATTCATAAATTAAAATGACATATAAGTCAACTTAACAATGAACTTTCTTTTTTAAGTACAAAGATACAAGTTACTTGGTGGCTGAAAACTTGGAGCAACTTTTGACTCAGTTTCTATACTTCATTCATCCATCCACAGATCCATATGTGCACTGACGTATAAATGTAATCATTCATCCTGAAGGGCCTCCATCATTTGGCATCTTCAGTCTGTTCCCTCTCTTATTAAGTCATCCTCCTTCCTATCAATCCATCCATCTCCGTACTCCCCTCGCTTCCACTCCTCCTCTCTAAGTGCCAATCATTAAACTGTCAATCATCAAGTTTGCATGTTGACAGGAGTCATCCTATAGGTAAATGATGTAAATTAATCAGTTTCTGCATTTTCTTCACACTCTTTGTGACTCTTCCTGATTTCACTTCCTCTCCCTTATCGCTCACTCACCCTGACTCCATTTGCTTCTTTTTATACCCTTTACTTTTCATTTTTCATCCATGTCTTCTGTTATTTTTTTTACAACCATATCTGTTGAGCATCATCTGACTCAATTCCATGTTCACAAAGCCAGTACAATTTACACTCCTATTCACGCTGAGGCTAAAGCAATACATGGTGGAAGGCGATGGGGGGGCTTGGCGCTTGGTGTTTGAGATAAGCCATCACTGGCCAGATTTACAAGACTCCCCTGGACTCCCCCTGTCCAACCTTTTGAAAGGTTCAAGGTTTAGTTCCATTTGGAGCCCGTTTAGGAGGAACGTATCATCTTACCATAGGGAGGAAAAAAAAAAGAAACTATTTTTCACACACATAGCAATAGCCATGTGTATAAAGGCCGCTGCCTTCAATGAGGCAAAGAGATTTACGTGTTGGTGCTCGAGGGAGCGAGAGCTTTCGATTCCTATAGCGTAATATTTTATCGTGTCAGGGATACTGCGAGATAGGATGCTCAGGTGAAAAAGAAAACAGA
Organism: Cololabis saira; assembly: GCF_033807715.1. Lineage (NCBI taxonomy): Eukaryota > Metazoa > Chordata > Actinopteri > Beloniformes > Belonidae > Cololabis > Cololabis saira. Next base: position 40,285,939 of record NC_084595.1, on the reverse strand, counting down.
GATTTGCACTAGGAAGAAAAGAGCAAGGATGGGAAAAAGAAAGAGAGAGAATCAAAGGAAGATAAACAGAGCATGGTAAAGAGTATTGTACTGCTTTCAATGAACTCAGAGAAACCTACAGGGTAGAATAGGCATCAATCAACCCACTGATCGATGAACTGAGAAGTAAATCAGGCACCATACTGTAAGTCAAGGCTGAAGCTCCATCAGGGAAGAGCCATGTCATCATTACACATAAGAATCCAAATCCATTTGAGCAAGGCTGTGCAGAGGGTCAGTAAGACAAGAGTAGTGACACTGGGTTTGAGATTGATCTTTTCTTTTCTCTTTTGTCCTATGACATATTCTTTGTCAAAAGCTAGCAAATAGAAAAAAAACAAGCTACAACTGCTAAACAGGAAGCAAGCAAAGTTACAGAAAGAGCATAAATACCAAACTTCTCCATCTCATCTCCACCCGACCCAACAATAGCTCAAAAGTGGATGTTCCCTCTTAATTTATGTAGCTATTAGAAGTATAATATCAATTGTGTTGTTCATGTAAATTGTCACAGAAATGGGAACAGAGTTAAAAACCTAGCATTTTGGCTAAATAAGGTTAAAAAGGGAAATCACATTTAAAGACAATCATTTGGAGGCAAAGAAGAAGCAAATAGAACCAATCAGAGGACTCTTAGCAGAAGTTGTGTTGCGCATCCCTGAACAGGTGGTAGAAAACCGAAAATGACAGAAGAAAGGGGATTCAGAAACCTATGGCAACTTGGTATCTTCCACGTCCATCAATAAGAAAAGGAAAAAGAGAACCCTATAAAAAGAGGTCTGAGGATCATGTGTTCAAACCACTCTGAGCTAACCCCTAACTGTTTCCCCAGTCGCTGAAGGGGGCGAAAAAGCAGCTCCTCAGGAGGTTACAACTTTTGCTTTACTTTTTATCATCTCTACTGCAGTTACTGCAATGACCTGAAGTTGCGTCAGATAGCTGCTGATTTTGAGCTTCAGTCTTCAAAACATCAACACAAGTCTGAGAGATACAGGGACATTACCTCAAACGCCTCAAAGTTGATGTTGTTTATTCACCCCATTTTCATTCCTCAGGTCTCTACAAAAGAAATTTCAAAAATTGAAAGTTTGACTACGTTGAGTATCTCATTGTTCTTTAAAGGAGCATGAGGCTCCTTTTAAGAAATTAGACTCTCTAGCGCCACCCTTCACCACGACGGCCGTTGGGGGTACTGCAGCCAACAGCAAAGCCGGCACAGGAGAACGGGGAGAACGCGCATGCAGCGTCATGTGACGTCACATCCGCAGGACAGCGCAGGAAATTTGGGCCCGAATTGCAGCACATTTTGCAGCACACAGCCTGTTCAAGGCAACGGAGAGATACACTAGAAGGCTCATTCTTTTGGGTTTGGAACGCTTCATCTGACATTATTACTAGAAAACTTAAAACGTATACGAATTTTTCTCATAAATCCTGCCTCAATCCGGCCTCAAGCTCCTTTAAGAACTTTGATTTTTAAATAATTAGGCATTATTGTCTTAAGCAGTGGAGTCCCATCAGGGGTCAAATGCAATTCATATTTTAATTAAGTCCAGAAGAGACAGCAAAACCCACTGGCTGTGGTCAAAAAAAGAAAAAAGGCAGGGACCACGGGAAAGACAAGACAAGATATACAGAGGGCTTGACAAGACACAGGTGCAAACAATCAGGGCAGATGTAAACAATGAAAGATGCTGATACTGGTCTTTTTCTTTTGCTTATGTTTTTATACATTATTTGAAGATGTGTTATATCTGATCACTTTTATCTCTGTTTTACGTGATTTGAAGCTCACAAGATGATCTTTGTTATGATTTGACTCTATACAATTAAATTGAATTGAAACATAGCGGAGGCAGTTTGATGGTATGGGCTGGTATGGTTGCCCATGGAACAGGTTCACTGGTGTTTGTTGATGATGAGACTGCTGACAGTAGTTGCAAATTAATTCTGAAGAATGGGGCTATACTCACATTCAGCCAAGTGCTATAAAAACTAATAGGATGGCGCTTCCCCGTGCAGATGGATAATGACCATAAACATACTGTGAAAGTAATTCCAGACTTTCTGAAGCCAAAGATGTGGAATATTCTTCAATGGCCAAATCAATGACCTGACATCAATGCAACACAGCATGCTTTTCAATTACTGAAGAAAAAAAGTGAAGTCAGAAAAGCTCACGAACAAGCAGAAACTCGGGGTGGCTGAAGTGAAGGTCCGTCAAAGCAGCTCCAAGGATGGAACTCAGAAACGTTGAATAAAAATGAGGGACACATTTACAACCATGTGTGTGTCTACTATGTCACTATGTTTTGAGCTATTGAAACTGAGGTTCTTTGTTTAAAATGGCTGTAATACCTAAATGGTAAATACTATGTAGGCGTACCCCAACAGGGTAAAATAAAAAAAATAAAACTTAAGGTATATCTTCAAAATGTTTTTTCTTTTTTTCTATTGTTTTTGTGGAAATAAGATGTAAAATGTATCAGCCCTGAAGATAATGCGCTTCTTAAAATCTTTTGCACCAGGATTTTTCGGTTTTTCCATATGAATTTCCTTATCTCTGTGCCTATGAACATATGGCTGGCCTTGTTGAAATCCGATGACCTCTGCTAATATTTTCTGCCCTCAAATAGAATAAAAAATTGCTGTGTAGACACACAGGTACAACTTTAAACAGACACCTTCTATAATCTCATTAAGACAAAAGTATACAACCCCATAGACATACACACAAACACACAAGAGTCTACATGACCTTTTCTCACCGCTCCACACAAACACTAGTGAATAAAAACACACATGCGCACTTTTGCTCATCTGTATTACACAAAATTATTGATCACCACATTTCACTGGGTGTAGTGTTTAATGAAACGGGAATCTGCTGAGGCAGTTGTGGCAACGCAGCTAATGGACTGGACTGCACGACACACACAGACACACACAGACACACACACTGAAGAGTCAGCTGCAGTTTCTATAGCTAGTCTATGTTTCCTAAGGGACTGCTTAGCTCAACACTAGCTCTGTGATAATGTGCCATTTTACTTTATCCATAAAAGCTGTGCGATATAATTTATGACCTTGTAACCTGCTCTGGTATCAGCACAGCAATGTTAATGTCCTCCTAATACTCTCCAGAAGAGACAGCAGTGTGTATTCAGTGTACTGCGGCAGACAAGCACCCTACACACACATTTTTTCTTCTACATCCATTTTGTTGTACTCCGATAATATTTTATGTATAGTCATTGACATTTCAGTACTAGTCCTATAGGGTACAGTTGCTAAAATATCGTGCCTGAAAAATGATGAATTCACTGTTTTGTTAGACTTTAAAAAACTAAGCTACTTTTTTCCAGTTTAGTCATATGTACTATTCACTAAAACAGTTATTTTTCTGTTTTGATTCTGGTTTTCAAGATGTATGTCCACAAACTATTTTACCTTGTGTATGTTCTTGTCTTAGATTCATATCTAACATTTGAGAAGTATGTTTAAACATGGCATAAAATGGCAAAAGCAGACTTATAAACATGTATGCACATGTTTACCATTTCATGTTAAGGCTCCAACCAGGGCCCTTCACTAAACGCAGAACGTAGGGCCTCATCTTCCAACGGGGGCCACATTTTGCGCGAGGGGACGCATTTGCACGGTAGCGCATATGTGCATTGGAGGAGTATATGTGCTACCGTGGGGCAGAGGAGAGAAAAGAGACCTGTAAACTGGCCGTGCAATGATTGGCAGCACCCAACATCTGACCAATCAGAGAGGTGCGCGTGCAGGCAGGCTCTTGCAGAGCTACAGACAGTGAGATTTCAAAAAGACATCACGAATCAGGAGGGAAAAAGAGAGAAAGAAAAAAGGCAAAACACAGGAAACTTGTGCCTCACTTGAAGGTGGGATGTTGTTGAAATAAAACTTTGTAGCACAAACACCTGAGCTGCTGCTCATTTGATAGGACTCTTTGTCTCCGGTCTCTGTCTAGACTGGAGAAGTTTTTTTCCAGCGGACCCTGATGAACATTTATTGAATTCCTTGTTTACCCCCTCTCTGTTGAAGAGAGTGGTAAAATGACCAGTTGTTCGTATATAAGCTATAAACGTTAGCCAATATATAATAAATTGGCTTTAGTTTTATATCAATTTCTATTGTTAGGTAGACTTAACTATTTCTTATGTGACTATTTTTAAGGAGATAAATGTGCATCTGTAAAAGGCACACGTGTATTTATTTATTGATTTCAGGTTGAATTTATTTATTTCAGGTTGATTTAAAAAAAAATATTTGACTCATACAGTCAAACTATTTTATCTATACATATAGTACATTTGTTATTATTGATGGGTTGTCAAGTTAAATGGCATGTTATACGGTCATTTTGTACAAATGATACATTTGGGATGGTGTGAGGGCGTGGAGTGGGGGGGGCCTGACCAAATTGGGGCCCCGGCTCCAACTCATGAATATATTGCTAGTCAAACAATTATGTCTACTGTGTCTTCACTAGTCGATTGGTCAGAGATTATTACCATCATGCTTTCCACATGGCCCACTGTGGTGCCGCTGTGAAATAACTGTGCTCACACAGGAAACTCTCTTCATGAGCACTAGAGACTGTGGGAACAGGGACAGATGTTGGCCGACGTAGCCGGGCACCACAAGCCATGGTGGCATCACCAGAGTTATGCGGGGCCACTGAAACCGCCGTCCACCATCTGGTGGCCTGTTTGTCTAGGGGGGGTTTCTATCTACACGGATATATCAGTTTAGTGATGGACGATCCAGTTTCATCACCACAAAACATTGATTAGACTTCAATACATGTGGTTCTAATGTCACCACGTGGCCTTTTGTGATCAAATTAGCGCGTTAATTGCGATTAATTAATTACAGGCATATTTAGCGCGTTTGTCATGAACATAGCAAAAGATGGTAGGACTCAAATGCACGACGTGACTCAGTTGTAACCATAAAACAAGGTTTAATTCAGGCAAGGGTCGGTACACAGGTAAGCAGGCAAAATAGCAAAGGTATCCAAAAACGTGAGGCAAAAGGCAAGGTGAAAAAACAAGCAAGATTTGAAAATCCAAAAGGCAATGACTATGACAAGAATGCTGGCGAAGAACGACGATCTGGCCAGGAGACAAGACACAGAGGGGAATATGTACACAGACTGATTGGGGGTGATTGGACCCAGGTGTGGGAGACACAATCAGGGATCAGGTGCACACAGTCCAGGAGAAGGCAGGGCAGACAGGAACCTAAGACAGAGACACAGGTGAGTACTACAAAATAAAACATGAATACCAGACATAAAACATGAGGGACAAAATAAAATACTAAACCCAAAACATGACAGCATTATGTTTTTTAATCACTTAATCTATTTTGTAATCTCTAACTTTACTTTTTCTGTTTGCGAGTTGCCTTTATTATGAAATCTGTGTTTGTGTGGGGGGCTTGTTGTGCTTGAGTTGTGGGTGGAAAACAACGGTCAGTCTCACCTTGAAGTGGACATTGATTGGCTGTCCCTGTGTTTAGGCTTGTTTTGCTACGCTGGTAGGCTCCCATTGTAGCTGGACAGGCATGGGTAAGTTTGGAAGTGATTGTGTTCAAACAACACATGACATTTTCTCATATCAATAGTTGATTTAACATCGCACCCTGATGAAACTTGTGACACCCAATTGTTTCCTACCCTTCTTCCTTCATCACCGCTCTCACACCACAGATAAAACCTCTGCGATGTCACCCACAGGTTTTTTAAAGAGCAGTTCTGAAGTGTCTTTCTCGTAGTGCACGGCGCCATGAGGCCGGCTGGGGCCATCACCAGTTAGTCATTTCAGCTTTGCTGACTTAAATTATGCAAACCAGTGATTCAAATTGATATTACTTTCCATTCCTTCTGATCAAGTCAGTCTAAATATCATCAAAGGGGTCACACGTTTTGAAGTCGCAGCTGAAATGACAACTGAAACAATGAAAGAAAAAGTGTGCTTTAGATCAGTGATTCTTAACCATAGGGCCCACACTTGGGCCGCGAGCGCCATCTAGTGGGCCGCGAAAAAAATTCAGTTTTGTACGTGTGGGCCGCGGGACTGCATAGCAACTCCCGACCAAATGAGGAGAAGAAGACCCTCAGCTAGCTCTAGGTGTAATAGTAAGAGAAATGGTGTGTATTTATAGAGAAAATCCTTCATTTTGCACAGAGTAGGTTTAGATCCGCCAGGATCAGGGATCGATTACTTGGGTCTGCGCCCAGAGCGAGCGAGCGCGGCGTGATCATTATCCTGACTCGTCCGCGCAGCCGGGGAGGTCGGTGCCGCTCGGGCGGTGGGCTCCGTCGTTACTGCTGAAGGATTGTACATGTAGATGTGTCTGCTGGACTGGACTGTTGTTCGGGCTCGCAAAAGCATCGGAAAGTGACTCTGCTGCAGCGGCCAGAGAGCTGCGGGTTCTGCCCGGCCGTCTCAGCTGATCAGGCTCGGATGAAATCCGACACGCGCAGTCCTGACAACTTATTAATGTAAATAAAACTTAGTAAGTTACTTAGTAAGTAATTAGCTTGACTCTTACAGAGATGAGAAGCCTAACAGGTGGAAAGGGAAGTTCAACCCGGAATGGACAGATTCATCCTGGTTCAGTCTTCCCACTGGGACAAAACCAGTGTCTCATACGTTCAGAGACCGTGGCGTTCAAAGTTTTTCATCAAACATATCCACTCAAGTCTGAACTGAAGTCCCAGAAAATAAGCTGACCATCTTAAACATGTTTGGGTCCAGATACAGCTGTGAAGCAGCTTTCTCCACAATGAACATAATTAAAACTAAATATCGTTCCAGGTTCATCAATGAGCACCTTCTCATGTGCATGAGAACCTGACACCATCCAGCCCAGATTTAAAGTCCTGGCAGGAGAAATTAGAGCTCAGTTCTCTCACTGAACGACAGAAAGTGAGGGCATAAGATTAAGGGGAAGAAAGAAAAACTGCAAAACTTTTAAATTGCTAAGATGTGTTTATATTAATTTATTATTAGAATGTGTTGAGACAATTAACAAAGAAAAGGGGAAATTCAAACTGCTGGTAAAGAAATAAAATAAGATAGCATTTGAAAAATAAAATAAAATCTTATTTATTTATTTTATTTTTAAGAGAAAAAAATGTGTAATTGAAGTTACACATGTTAATGGGCAAATATGTACTTTTTTAATATAACAGTCAGATGCAGATGTTGATACAACTATGAGGCTACTTGAATATATATATATATATTAGGGGTGTAACGGTATTTGTATTCGTCCCGTCCCGTGACGGTACGGGGGTCACGGTTCGGTTCACGCAGTCATACGGCGAATACGTCTGACTGAGTTAAAAAAAAAAAAAAAAAAAAATCAATCATGGTTTTTTTTCCCCCTTATAAATATCAACAGTCACGTTCCATTACAGACCTAAATGTGTGCTAGTCTGTGCATATCAATAAATATATGTACAATTCATATATCATCATAAATTGTAGGCTATAATAACGATAAAATGTTCTAATTCTTAATTTACAACTGTCCTGAACGCATCAGGGCCGTGTGCCAACGCGGATTGGCTATAAAGCATGATTTATGGTTCTGCGTTAAATCGACGCAGAGCATACGCCGTAGGGTACGGCGCAGTCTACGGCGAGGTTATGCGGCGACGCGCAACCTTCGCCATAGGCGCTGCGTTGGTGTAACGCGGTACCATAAATCAGCCTTAACAGTCACAGTGAAGGAGATTAGCGCTAAAGTTTAAAAGAGGACTAAATTTGTACAAAGTTTTGAATGTTACCCCGTTTTCCACGTTACTTGGATTATTTTGGGTTATGGAAGAGTCAACTACCGTTGGTGAGTGAGTGTAACCTTCATAAATAATTTATTTATCAGTTTCTTGACCAGCTGCCTATTTTAATGAGCTTGTGTTGTTGTGAACGAGACCGCCGAGTCTATTCTCTGTTATAGAGCTCAGAAATTATGTTATAGACCGCTGTGTCTATATCTATCTAAATAGATTGTGTAATTTGTATGTTTTTTTTGTATTTAAATTGTATCAAAGAATGAACTGAGTCAGTCCGTGACTACCTGAGTTTTCAGAGCCATGTGTTGCAGCTGTCAGGCCTGTGTCTGTGTGTGTGTGTGTGTGTGTGTGTGTGTGTGTGTGTGTGTGTGTGTGTGTGTTCTTCTGAACAAGTTTGTGACTTTACTCTGCTTTCTGCAGCATAGGCGTATAGGCTTGGCTCAATAAAAGTGAGAATAAATGTAGTTTGATGGGTAGGATGAAGTGTTGTTGAATGTTAAAATGACTATCATAAGGCCCATGGAGAATGCTCCGCCCCCAGACGGCTCTGCCCATATGCAGCAGTAGAGGAGCCCGGGTTCAAGTATTTATGAAAAGTGCTCGAGCCTCGTTACAATGTCCCATCCCGCGCTCACATAAACCAGTCCGTGGTAAAATTAAAAACACTAATGCACAAGTTAAATGTTTTATTCTATTTATTTTACACTTTAATAAGAGATGCTTTTTAGTTTTGTAGCCAATTGAACAAACTTTAACTTTCAAATGCTATGATCAAAATAAAGGAAGAAAAAACTCGTCTTATACATTTGGGACTTTTTGTATTTTTTTTCCCGTTGTACCGAACCCGTACCGAACCCGTACCGAACCGTGACCCCTGTACCGAGGTACGTACCGAACCGTGACTTGTGTGTACCGTGACACCCCTAATATATATATATATATATATATATATATATATATATATATATATATATATATATATATATATATATATATATATATATTTATTATGATGTTCTGGACCTTCGCTGCTATACAGTGTTAATATTTAACGGGCCTCGGGCCACTCTGTACTGAAAAAATTGGGCCCCAAGGTCAGAAAGGTTAAGAACCCCTGCTTTAGATGTTTTGATCGAACCCTTAGGCTTGCTAATTAGGTCATTGGAGGTCTTGAATCTTGGACCTTTAATTACTTTACAAGGAGGTAGGCCCCAACAGAAATCAAACACTTGTTCCAGACATGGGCTGTTTCTCAACTCTCAAGAACAGAAGTTCATACTTGCATTCTTGAGATGTCCTCACAGCAGCGTACTTGTGTTATCAGTCACGTCACATCAGAAACAACTGAGAATGGACCATATAGCCTATTGCTCCTGCTCAAGTCTTTATAACCATTCCCTCACACAATGTGTTTTATACCCGTGTAGGCAAGCTGCGTTTGAAGCAGGGTAAACAGGAATAGAAAAAAACTCAAAAATCGTCACAGGAAGTTAGATTAAATTAGATTAGATTGTCCTTTATTACTCCCTCAGTGGGGAAATTTGCTTTGTGCAGCAGCAGTACACACAACACACACATGCAGCGAAAGGGTAAAAAAAGTAAAAAATATATAATTACAAAATATAAACAGTATATACAGTGGAATGAAAATAAGCTGCTGTGATGCTGCTGCTCCAGCAGACCACACCATAAAAGATGGCCGACGCCACCACAGTCATAGAGGGTCCTCAGGAGGCCGTCCCTCACTCCAAAGGTGGAGTCTGCTTTGGCCTTTCTTATGAAGTCCCTGAGGGTTTATAGTCCAGTCCAGTTTTTTGTTCAGGTGAACACCCAGGTACTTGTAAGTGTCCACTATCTCTATGTCCATTCCCTGGATGTTCACCGGCGAGGGGGGGACTTTGCGCCGGCAGAAGTCCGCTACCAGCTCCTTCGTTTTCCCAGCATTATTTTGGAGGCGGTTCCGCTGGCACCAGTCCACAAAGCTGTGGATTAGTTCTCGGTACTCCTGGTACTCCAAGTTTTAAAATACACTATCTTTACAACTTTACCACAAATGTAAAGTTATAATAACTTTATTCTCACATATCTTAAAACTGCATTCTGTACTGCATCTCGTATTTATTCTATTATTTTCCCTTGTTGGTGCGAAATGCATTCTGAGATACTTGGCCATCTCAAGTCTACACAAGTCTCTGCTGGATGCATCCTCGATGAACACATGCAAGAACACATCCGGGGTATTTCTTCAGTACTTGTGTTCTTGAGATTGGAACAGTACTTCGGCTGCAGGCGGTGACGTTTCACAAGAACACAAGAATGCACGTTGAAAAACGGCCCTGGTCTTTGATGTCACTTTGATGGCCTGGTGCCTGAGCCGGTTCACAGCAACTGGTTAAACAGCCGGAGCGCCTCCACGGAGCCATGTTATTGTGTCACTCAAGACACCCAATCGATTACATAATTTTTACCTCCCTTGAATGTGTTCTGATTTTATGAATTTTAAATACCTCCATTATTGGCTTTGTTCATATTGTTTTATTTAAAAATATTATAAAGAATATGAAATATTACATCTGACCTTTCAGCAATTGTGTCACAGTGCTGGATGTGTGTTGTCCAGGTTGTGTGTGTTGACCAACTGACCATCCCGCCCAACGTCATCTTTGAAAGAACTAATTTAGAACTAGAAAGAACTAATTTACTTATTCAGTTATTTCAGTAGTTTTTTTGTTTAAATTAAATGCATGTTGAAAATGGTGGGAAATACACTAAAACTTATGTAAGTTATTCAGTTCTGAAAGGGAAAACAGTGGAAATCTTGCGTGTGCGTGTCACATTCTCTATGTACAGAAAAAGACTGGAACACTTTTTCATCATCTTTATTGTTTACTGTTTTATAAAGTCAGACCTCAACACTTATCAACCCATCCTTAATCCTGCAAGGAAATAATTTTTCTGGGTCAAACGTGAACTTCAAAGTACACCTCATTAATAACTTGTCCCTCAATGGAGATAATTTCCAATGATTTTCTTTGTGGTTATAGTTCTTATTTTTTGTTTTGCTAAATCCAAACATTTATCCAGGAAAAGTATTTTTCCTCAATGTCCTGTCTTGCTAGCAGCATTATAAAAAGGTGTTTAACAATGAGGTTATACGGGACAACACTCCTGTACTTAATTCACTGTAAACAATTAGCACGCAAATATTACATTTTTCTTTAAGTACCACTTTGTTGTGCCTCTTTTGTCTTTTTTTTACATTTCTCACTCATACTTTATTTTTTATTTATATCTCTTATTTTGTATTTCTAAATCAGAGCACTGTAACATAACTATTTTCTGCAAAGGATAAATAAAATTTTCCGATTCTGCTAATCTAAGAATTTCACCTCAGCCATTAGTGAGATAGTTTAGAAAAGTGAGAATGAGAAAAACACCTTTGTAATCAAGATATCACATCTGACATCTGCTGGTTGAAGAATCCAGGCATAATCCAGATGTTTTATTGTTGGTGTGCATCAAATGTGAAGCCCCTTTTAGACACATGCTGCTCCCCGTGAGTCTGCTGGAACCTGCTGGAACCTGCTTGTGTCGTTTCACGTCTCAGTGAGTCGCTGCTGCTTTTCTGCAACATTTGAGGGCAGTCTGCCCAGGCTTGACCTAATACCAACATACAGGCATCACTTTCAGCATGACACGAGTCTGTCCTGCTGCAGTCACATTAACAAATGGTAACATACTTTGGGAATGAGTTTACATTTCACTCTCTCTCTTCTTTAAAAAAACAAAACAACTTTAATCAGCTTGATTTCTGTAAATCACTGTACACTTCTGCCATTTCCTTTCTTATTTTTTTGGCTTGTGTGTTCCTGTTTCCGCATTTATCAATCTGTTATTGGCCATAACTTCAAAGGAGGTGAGAAACACCAGAGCACAGACAGTTAATTGGTCCTGAGAGTATCAGGGGCCATTAAACACTCTTTGGATCAAGCGTTGATAAGAAAACAGCAGGTACTGCTGATGCCGGGTCCCAACTTTAAAACTTGGCTTTAAACCCTCCCAGTGGGTGTTCTGAAGGCCCCGGAGAGTTCCTGCAAAATATGCCAAATGATAATACATTATGTTTTCATCTTCGCATTGACAAAATAAGTGAAGACAGGGTTTGGAAAATGACCAGAAACAAAACAGATTCTCTTTGACTGTATATGAATTTTAAAATATTAGTATTAGTGGCTATCATGAAATCATTTAATCTAGCAATTGATGCAAGTCATCAACTCTGTACAGGAATTTTGAAGAGACATGGACAGCAGCCTGAGAAACAATCAACACTCCCATGGTTTTACAGACAGAAACCCCCTCTTTTGCTAATGATACTTTTCAGTTAAGTTGTTTTAGTTTTCCTTATGGCACTTACAAAGCAATGTTCTGTAGGAAATATGCGGCAAAAACGCATTTCCAGGCTCACTGCAAAAATAAAAAAATTGAGTATAAATATTTATCACTATATTATGTGGTGAAATTGACTGTATTTTTTTTTTAAACACAATCTTTACCCCCTGAGGCAGTTTAGTGCTTACTGGTGCCATGATCTTTCTGGGCTGCTCTATGCCTTTGATTTTCGGAAATAAGACCCAAGAATAACATGCACAGGGTCAACAAGAACCCCCCCTCACCCCTTTCATGTTAAAAAATATCAGTTTCAATTTAATTTTAAGGAATATATGATCACATTCGGAAATTGTCATTCAGTTTCCACTGTCTTCCATTCCTATTATCAAACACCATTCAAAGCTTTTGATTCTTCCAATATTTTCATTCATCAGCAATGGCTATAAAATGAATCTAAATCACAGGGCTGTGGTGGACATTATTGCAGGTAATTATGCCCCTTTTCCATGATACAGTTGTTCAACATGACTTCACTCACCTCGGTCTCAGTTGGTTTCCATTACAGTTCAGTACCACCTCAGTGTGGGTGGGGCCTCATTCTTGTTCCGCGTTGCCCCATTGCGCCCCGTCTGGATGAGGTTGTTGGCCATGAGGCACAGAAAGTTTGAAACATGTGTACCTCATCGTTGCACCATGGAGTACATTTGCTTGCCATTTTCCACTTCACCAAAATTTGGTTGTAAAGTAAATATTGTCATTGCTGTTGCCGGGTTTTAAATATGGTGGATGTGAAGGAGATGTGAGACGTTACTCTCTGGCCAATCAGTGGCCTGCAGCCTGGTGACATCGTATTTTCAGCCCAACTCAGCTCAGTTGGAACCTCGGGCAGGTAGGTGCAAAAAAAAAGGACGTACCAACTGGTACTATCACCTAGTTGAAAACCCTGAAAACAGAGTAGAGCTGAGTAGGTACTAGTAGAAAAGAAGGTCATAACAGAAGAAGTGAAGAAGAGAAAATAAGAAAAGGACTGAGTGGGACAAGAAATGACATTGTCTGAGAATAAAAATCTCAGGACACATCTTAAAAGGAACTTAACCACCATGCCAACATAGAAAACCCACTGAGCTAGAAACAGGGGTGGACTGGCCATTTGTGTGTTCTTGGAAATAACAGAATGACCGGCAGCCGAAGAAGAATTAAGGATGTTACAGTTAAAACGTACAAACTGACGACACTGAATACAGAAGTGCCATTTGTAATGGTGTATTTTCATTAAAATGTGGCATTATTTTTTGTGCGGTAAGATTAATGCATGAATTAATAAAGATTAATATATTAATTTTAAGATAGCATGAGATACATTATATATTATGTTTTTGTAATCAATTAAATACATAAAACCTGTGTTTTTGTTGTTTTTTTTCAAAGAAAAGTTCATTACATAATTCGTTTATTGAGCTTAGACCGAGGGCTGAGGACGACCCCTTCATTTCTTTGTGAGTATTCAAGTTAAACCGGAATATGATGCTCTTAACCCAACATCTAGTCGACATCAGTGCTCTTGGTATCATTTGGATGGTATAGTATCATCAGATTGTTGTAGGCCGGGCCGAGTCCAGGGCCGGTTTATAGTCCCGGTCTGTCCCTGGCTAGGAACTGCAAACGTTCCTTTGCGTTGCTTTAAGTTCAACTAACTTACCATGTTGACTGGAATTTTATGAACCGATTTTCAGTAAAGTTGATTCATCAATTCAAAAGCACCCTTTATTTACTAAAGTAACAAAGGAAATGGTAAAGAATGTTGTCACTGACCAACTTTTTTGTATTTATAAAATGTAAAAAAAATCTGGAATTCCATGTGGGGACGACAAAATGTTTACATCACACTTCCTTTTAAATTTGACTTTTAAATCATTTGGAAAACGTGAATACTAATTGTGGTGGCTTTGCAAGCATAATCTGTTCACTCCAGCTGAATAAAAGATTTCAGCAGCTAAGAAGTGTGTTCGTCATCATCTAAATCTGCTTTTCATGATGCATTATGCATTTTCAATAAGAGGCAGATGTGGGCTGAAAGCAAACCAGTCAAACACACACACACACACACACACACACACACACACACACACACACACACACACACACAGTATATGAAACCACAGTGTTGTAACTTGTACAGAATGATGTCGGGCATCATCCCGCTGAAGTAACCACTCACCTCCCAGGAGAACATGCTCCCTTTATGTTCGCATGCTTCTAAAAAGTTTCAGCAGATTTTTACATCAACGATATTCTCACACCGATGGAAGTCATGGTCAGGTGATGTTCCTCCCATACCTTCACACACTGTGTTGAGCAACATTGATTTTCCGAGGTAGTCCTGAGCCCATGCGACTCTACTGATCACAGCGATATGATAATTTCCCACGCTTTGCTGCCAGGGGGCTGGAAGGTCAAATGCACCGAACAGTGGTTTTAGCCTCGGCCTTGATGCATGGAGATTTCCCCAGACTCTTATTTCCTCAACTTGATGCACCATATCTGTTGTACGACCTAGGATCTTTGTCTTCATGTATTTGTTTTAAATGCATTTTGGAATAGATTAATCCATTAGCTGATGGAGTTTGGCACAAACCAGTGAGTCATGACCCAGACTTAACCTTTGGTAGATGCTTCTCTTTTGGTCCCGACACTCAACTCCAAAATTCTACAGAGCTTTTAGATGCTTAATTCCATAAACGTTTCTGTCTTTGCTGCTCTCCTAATTTAAAAAAAAATAAATAAAAAGTGTGATTTTCTGGCAGGAAATTCTAGATTTGTTTTTAAATTCCAAAATATGAACTTGGCGAGTAAAGACAAAAGATCAAATGAATAAGTAAATCACCAATTTAACCGTAATCTTCACAACCTAAAATCGTTTTTTCACCAATCTTTTCGTACAAAAAAGTTGCCATTGCTTCTATCTCATATAATAAATAATAAATTAACTCAACACAACTTAAAGGGGACCTATTATGGCATCTAATACCTATTTTAAACAGGCCTTGAATGTCTTAAAAACAAGCTTTTGATTGTTTTTGCTAAATAAATGAGAAATTCAGCCTCTGAGCCATGTCTTTATCTTCCCATTCTCTAACCTCATTATCTATGTGGGATTCTGAGTGGGCGGGGCTATGATAATGAGGTTCTGTGCTGATTGGCTGCCTGAATGATGCCATACACCGCTACAAAGTTGTTGTTGTTGTTCCGTCAAAAGTTAGTTGTGGGCGTGGTTTCATGCATCGCTCCCGTCGTTACTTAACAACGGGCGCAGAATCTGAACGGCTCGTAGAAGTCACATCACACTGGATGGCTCATCCGGGCGGCTGTACAGACACTGCAGAATTTGGTTGCTTTCCTCCTTCTCTGAGTTGGCAGGCTGAGGGGAGAACACTTTATATGTGTTAAAGCAAGAAAAAACTTGTTTTTCATAATAGGTCTCCTTTAAGAAAACAGTTGAGAAGGGGGGTGGGTGGGGTTGCATCAGTCCTAAAACACAGAGGAGAGCAAGTTCTCAAATAAAATGAAAAAAACTTTTACATGATGTTACAATCTAAAGGTCCATTTATTCTACCGATACGGAGGTGGGTGGAGCCTTCTTGTTGGATCTTGCATTTATTTTTTTCATCTATACGTTCGCAGTCTTGATGCCTAATATTTGGATGAAACAATTTAATTCAATTCAATTTTATTTATATAGCGTCTAATACAACAGATGTTGTCTCTAGACGCTTTCCAGAGATCACGAACATGAACATAAACATAAACCCCCGAGCAATTATTATATAAACAATGGCAGGTAAAAACTCCCATAGTGGGAGAAAAGCCTTAAGCCAAACAGTGGCAAGAAAAACTCCCCTTTAGGAGGAAAGAAACCTTGAGCAGGACCAGGCTCATAAGGGGGGACCCTCCTGCCGAAGGCCAGAATGGGGGAGTCAGGGACTTCAGCAGCACACAGCAGTCATGTGGAAGCAGCAGCGGGATGACCAGAGGGGGGGGCTGCAGCAACAGCAGACATCCACGTAGGCAGGTGGAAGCAGTAACGGGATGACCGGGGGGGGGGGGGGGAGGGACACAGGCCAGAACGCAGCTCCCGAGGCTCCAGCCTGCAAACATGCACAAAAGAGAAAAAAGGGGGGCCTACTACAGGAATGATGGACAAAAATGATAGCTATGAGATATTTATAATAAATAAAAATGGTAATGGAGAAGAGAGGCAGGGAAAAGGAGAGGAGAAGAAGGGTGAGAGGCACCGCCCAGCGGATCATGTCGGTGCCCCCCTGCAGCATAAGCCTATAGCAGCATATCTACCGTGAAGCTATATTTGAGACTAACTATTATAGTCTTGTTCTATAGCTGCAACTATGACTACTGACTCTAACACACTAAAGTTTACACTACCTAGAGATTTACCAACACCAGCTAGAGGTTTACTAAACACAAACTATAGGCTTTACTAAACAGAAAGGTTTTAAGTTTAGTTTTAAAGGTGGAGGTGGTGTCAGCCTCCTTAACCCAGATTGGAAGTTGGTTCCAAAGTAATGGTGCCTGATAGCAGAATGCCCGCCCTCCAAATCTACATTTAGATACTCTAGGAACTACGAGTAAACCTGCACCCTGGGAGCGGAGAGCTCTGCCAGGAACATAAGGCACTATCAAATCTTGTAAATACTGCGGAGCTAAGCCGTTTTGGGCTTTATATGCAAGTAATACAATTTTAAATTGAATTCTGAATTTTACAGGTAGCCAATGGAGCGACGCTAACACTGGAGAGACGTGGTCTCTCCTGCTGATTCCTGTCAGCACTCGTGCTGCTGCATTCTGGATCAGCTGGAGCCTATTCAACAAATTACTTGGACATCCTGCTAACAACTCATTACAGTAATCCAGTCTAGAAGATACAAACGCATGAACTAGTTTTTCTGCATTACTCTGCGAGAGGATTTTCCTAATTTTTGCAATATTACGGAGATGGAAAAACGCTATTTTACAAACCTGATTAACATATGGTTTAAACGACAAATCCTGATCGAAAACAACACCAAGGTTTCTCACAGTTGCACTGGAAGCCATCGCAACACCATCTAATCCCTTCCTAAAATGCTTTGGACCAAGAATGATAACCTCTGTTTTATCTGAATTTAGAAGCAAGACATTTCTGGACATCCAGTCCTTGATGTCCCTAAGACATGCCTGAAGTTTAACCAACGGTTCTGTCTCATCCGGCTTCATAGACAAATAGAGCTGCGTATCATCAGCATAGCAATGAAAGTGTATGCCGTGATTCTGGATTATACTTCCCAACGGCTGCATGTATAAACTGAACAAGATTGGCCCTAGCACTGAACCCTGCGGAACACCATAACAGACCTTCGACTGTTCTGAAGAAACTTAATGTACATGAACAAACTGGAACCTGTCAGATAGATATGATTTAAACCAACGTAGAGCTGTCCCTTTAATCCCAACAACATGCTCTAACCTGTGCAGTAAAATGCCATGATCAACAGTGTCAAAAGCAGCACTGAGGTCCAGTAGAACCAATATGGATACTAATCCCTTATCTGAGGCCATAAGGAGGTCATTCGTAACTCGAACCAGTGCTGTCTCTGTGCTATGATGCATTCTGAACCCTGACTGAAAGACTTCAAACAGATCATTTCTATACAAATAGTCACATAACTGGCTTGAGACTGCCTTTTCCAGAATTTTAGATACAAATGGAAGGTTGGAAATTGGCCTATAATTAACTAAGGTGTCTGGGTCAAGAGAAGGTTTTTTAAGTAAAGGTTTGATTACTGCCACTTTGAAAACCTGTGGTACATATCCTAAGCTTAGGGATAGGTTGATTTGGTCCAGTATTGTCGCAACAATAAGAGAAAAAACATTTTTGAATAGTCGAGTCGGGAGGGGGTCTGACATACATGTGGTAGACTTAGTTCTATTAACGAGTGAAGTCAGCTCAGGGAGGTCTATAGGATCAAAACAGTCTAGAGACAAGTCAGAGCCTAGGGAAATCGCTAAAGCTGAAGAAACGACCACAACCGGCTGGTTGATTTCTTCTCTAATTCTCGTGATTTTACTGTTAAAGAAGCTCATAAAGTCCTCACTACTGAGAGCTGCAGGAATGCACGGCTCAACAGAGTTGTGACTCTTTGTCAGCCTGGCTACAGTGCTGAACAGAAAACGTGGGTTACTTTTGTTATCCTCTATCAACGTTGAATAATAAGCTGTTCTTGCTTTGCGAATGGCTTTTTTATATACTATTAGAATATCTTTCCATTCACGATAGAAGTCTACAGACTTACAAGAGTGCCACTTCCTTTCCATTTTACGCACGTTTTGTTTCAACATGCGAATATCTGAATTATACCAGGGAGTTAAGCTCCTGTGGCTAGAAACCCTCCTTTTCAAAGGAGCAACTTCATCTAAAGCTGAGTGCAACAGATCAGCAGTATTACTAACAAGAAAATCAACATCAACATCAGAGGTAGAACCCAGGTCACTGGCCTCTATTGCTTCAGTAGAGGCTTCACTATTTTCCACTGTCGCAAGATGAGCAATGGCCTCCTTAAATTTAGCAATAGCTTCATCAGACAAACATCTGCTAAGATAATACCTCCTGCCCTGCACTTCAACATCAACAACATTCAATTCAAACGTTTTTAAATAATGGTCGGATAAAAGGGAGTTTACAGGTGACACCAACAGATCATCAGTTTCAACACCGTAGGTGAGAACGAGATCGAGAGTATGATCAAAACAATGCGTCGGCCCGTCCACTTTTTGTGAGATACACATTGATTCTAAAAGAGAATTGAAAGCTAATTTAAGATTATTGCTTTCAACATCCATATGAATATTAAAATCCCCCACTATGATGAATTTATCTGTGCTGATCAATAATCCAGAAAGGAAATCTGAACATTCAGACAAAAACTCTAGATAAGCGCCAGCAGGGGGCCGATACACTACCGCTAACACAACTGGCTTCTCTGATTTCCAGCTCGGAAATTTCAGACTAAGCGTGAGGCTTTCAAATGTATTATAATTGAACTTAGATTCAATTTTTATTTGGAGACTGGAGTTATAAATTGCTGCGACTCCTCCACCTCGGCCCGTGTTTCTAGGAATGTGATGATTAAAGTAGCCGGGCGGAGTTGATTCATTCAAACTAACATACTCTTCCTCCTGTAACCATGTTTCTGTTAAGCAGAAAATATCACTCCTGCTCTCTGTAATTATATCATTTACTAACAGAGACTTGGAGCTTAACAATCGTATATTTAGTAGTCCGCATCTAATTTTTCGGTCTCTTATTGGTACCAAATGTGCATTGGTTTTAATTTTTACAAGATTATTTTGATTAACGCCTCTATAACGCCGCACCTGGTGAACTTGTGGAGGGCGGGAAACTGCAACCACTTCTATTTTGCTAGGCACCTGGTTAGAGTTACCAGTTACATCATGCAATCCTACAGTTTTGTTGGCAGGCGTTGGTCCTCGAGAAGCAGCAGAGAAGTGTGTTAAACTACAGCTCTGCATCCTGGCCTGGACCCTGCGATGTCAGGGAGAGGGTCTAATGAAACAGGCCAAATTACTAGAGACAAGAGCAGCACCAGCCCGGGTGGGATGAATGCCGTCCCTTCTAATCAGACCGGGCTTTCCCCAGAACGTTTCCCAATTGTCAATAAAGGCCACGTCGTTTTCTGACAGAACAACGCCGGTTTGTGGGGGCAGTATTGAGCGTAGTGAGTCCACTGTAAACCAACTGCTCATTGGTGTCGTATACGGCCCTCTCCAACTGAGGCTGTTTGCCATTGGCTTCCACAGTCACACGATCTGTATATATATATGTATATATACATACATACATACATACATACATACATACATACATACATACATACATACATACATACATACGCACGCACGCACGCACGCACGCACGCACGCACGCACGCACACACACACACACATTTATGCTGGTTTTACAATAAAAAGACAACTAAAGATATTATTTTATATCAACCTAAATACAATGTTTTTGCTTTAATTAATAACAAGAGACTCATCTACATTTGCAGTTTGGTAACATCAGTGATTGACTCATTGGTGCCCCCTGGCGGATGTGAGTCTAAACAAGCACACGCAACTACATTACATATGAAAGTATCAGAGAGTGATGAAAACAATTTTTAGAACGGACAGATGCAGAAACCTAGAAAAGTAAAAAATGTTTGTATTTTTACGTGGTTTTGTCTGAACTCTAACTTGGCATACCTGCAGTCGACATGAGGGTCAAGTGAAGCCAAGCCAACTGCTGCTGACATCATTTTAAAATATGCATGCTATTGAAAAAAACATCAGTCCCATCAAACAAAGCAGATGTCACGGCTTTTGGATAAAACATTCAATTATCCCAAAAAACAAACAACTCGTCTTACTGAGAGCGTGCCCTGTTTCATCCATTATTCATTACAAGTTATTTGTGATTTCCTCTGTGAAACTAACATGATACACCACAAAGAACAATATAGTCTCTCTTGTAACTCCTCTGTTTCTCAAGCGTTCGCTCAATTGAAATTACAAAGAAAGTATTCAGGCATTGTTCTGCTGCTAATTGAACATTGCATGGGTCTAAATTGCATCTTGGCCCGACGGATCATCTCATGGGGATAAAAGAGAAAACTGTGGAGCATGTTTTGGTTGTTTGACAGATGAATGACCAAAGCATTTAATCTATATAATCTTATTATCACCGCAGGTCTGTAATATGGTAGAAGTCCACAGGGAGGAAAGTGGATCAAGCTTTTAATTCTTCTATTTGGTGAGATTTGTGATAAGAAATGAAGTTAAATGCATCAGCTGTCACATAAACTGCGTACGATGAAAACATTTCTTTATTAGATTTTGAAGGGTTTTTGTGTGTATGTATGTATGTATGTATGTATGTATATGTATATATATATATATATATATATATATATATATATATATATATATATATATATATATATATATATATATATATATATATATATATACACACATATATTTATTGGGTCAGTTCAGTGTCTGAACAAAGGAAACATTTAGAACATGATAAGGAAAAAAGATTTATATAGAGGAGGAAAACAAACTGCAAGAAACGAAAAATTGATTGCTTTCTGGTTTTAAAACAAACCACGGACCCGCACCTAAAGAAAAGTAGTCCATTGGCATTTTCATGAAAGGATAACAGGACACAATTGGATAACGGCTCTCAGGCTGCATGTGTCATCTGTCAGCGGATGTTGACTAATGCTGAAATGGTGCCACACACGCTGAAAAGAAAATGATAAAAGGACTGCATTACAGTCCATTCCTTCATATCCTGTTGTCGCAGTCTTTTAAAACACTCAAAGCACTTTCACACTACAAGCCGCATTCACCCATTCACACAGCACTATTAGTTTGCATAGATTTTTCTTTTTAGTGCTTTTGCTATGGCACACAAACGCCTTTAACCACATGAGAGATGGTGTTCAGTGTTTTACCCAAGGACTCTGGCATGTGCTGTGTGAAGAGCAGAAATCCATGCACTGATCTCCCATTTGGGAACCGGACAGCACTTTTACACTGAGATCTTAACCAGAAAACTTAGATGTTAGCCAGAAACAAATGAAATCCCCTGTTGGATTGTTGCCCGCATTGATGGAGGCGTGCTAGTGGAGCTTTTGCAAAGCAAAAGAAACCTCACAATAGCAGAGACACTTAATCCTAGAGTTGTGGAAATATACAGAGCTCTATTTAAACCGCAAAAATACATCTAAAATTTTGTGAACTAGGACTAGAGAAATTCTGGCTGGCTTTTTTACCCAACTCATATCAGGATACTGGCAAAGCTTTTTATCCCTTCGGTGTATACTGGGTTTCTTTACTCTCATTATGCGAATAGCAACAAGAGGCCACGCCTCTCTGTTTGTTCAATACTAACACTTACAATCTAACTGATAGACACATGTGTATTATATTTGACTGTACCTGTTTTTCAAGAAAATATGTTGCTATTTTATTTCAATTGATTTATATATATATATATATATATATATATATATATATATATATATATATATATATATATATATATATATATATATATATAATATTCAAGAGACTGAAGTGGTTTTTAATGGAAAACTTTGTATTTTTGCCCATCTCCTGCGACAATTACCAGTATTTTATTTTTGAAAATAAACCACAAGGCTTTGGTGTGCATTTCAAACAAAAAAAATCTTTATAAACATGGAAGAGACAACTCCAATGCTAGGACTCCTTTTCCACCTTTTCCTGTCCAATACATCAACCATCTCTGAATATACACTACTTTTTACTGGTAGTGTTACGAGTGTTACGGCCAAAATTACCCGGTCAGACCAATGTTTCTACTAACTGACTATAAAAGTAGTTTTGAAACATGTTTGCAATCCTCTGATTGATTCAGGGCCCACGCGCTTGTTGATCAGGAAACAGATGATCTTGTAGCAGCTGTGTTGAATCGTGTGTTCCTGGTCTGTCTCCGTGACATCTGACCAGACAATTGCTCACCTTTTATAGGAGGCTTTTAAACACATTAATTTCCCTTCGGGGATTAAAGAAGTATTTTTGAATTTCATTTGATTCATTTCTGAATGTAAAAACAAATATCTAAAGTTTTTTTTTCATGAAAATTCTTAAAAATGGAGATCGAAGTTATGAGACCCCCAAGTGATTTCTTTTTTGCCTTCAAAAATCTGAGCAAGCAGCATTTGAACTTAACTTAAAGGACCAACAAATCAATCAACATTTGCATAAAAACAGCATTTTTTGATATCTATACATTTGAAAGTTTTTTTCTGTTGCTTGGAGCCTGGGCTGATGTTCTTTTGTACCTTAGAGAGTTTTAAAAGTTTGTTGCCGATTTCAATTTCAAATAAATGTATTCAAATGAAATAAACAAGTGCATTCTGGTCTACTGGAATACATTTCGCTCTTTGGTAGAAAACCAGGGGCTGAGCCAGAAACTGATAAAAAAGATCCCGCGGCCAAAGCAGTCCATCTTTGCCTGTCTGCTTGAGGGTTGTGTAGGTTACATCTAAGGTAGAAGGATTAGGAGGTAAAATTAATAAATAAATAATTCTCATTAATTAAACATGCTATCCTGAAACATGTTTGTCAACTTTAAAGAAAAAAAAGCGTATTCATTATTATTAATAATGAACAAATGTAAGTTTAAATGTATATGTAACAGTTTGCAGGCAGTTTAAATCAATGGTTTAATCTGCCTCAAACTATATAACCAGAACAGGAATGTTTGTTAGACAAATACATTTGAGGATTTAAAGCGCGTGCGATTGCCTAAACCATTCGATACGTGTACCTGACGCCTCACAGGCCTCTTACATTTTGTCGGAGTTGTGCGACCGCTCACCTAAGTAGCTGAAATCTCAAATGTCCTGTTTAAATGATGGAAAAAGTGTTCATTCTTTCTCCAATTTCTCACTCCATTGCCCTCCTCTTCTCTCGTCTATTTCCCCATTTCCCTCTTGCATTCCCATGGCTCACTCTCCTCCAGCTCTGCGCAACCTGTCAGTCAAGTGTAGCCTCTGTCAAGTTTTCAGCTAAGACCTGGGTAATCCTGCCATCGCCGAGGCTTTTAACTGGCTAATTATGGAGTATATTGGCCGTCACAGCCGCCTAATCCTCTGCTCTCATTCACTTTCGCCCATTAAGGATCCCGCCGGATTACTGTAACAATCGCACCTCCTTCTCCCTTTGATGGTTTATGGGGATTAGTATTAAAAGAAAGAGTGTGTGTGTCACAGACACGATGGCAGCGCTGTCATGAGAGGGGAGGGAAAAAAATTAGGAAGAGAGACTCCGAAACTGAAAAAGATATACTCTGAAAGATGTATTAAAATAAGCATTAAACCAGAAAGTAATACATGGAACTGGACATTTATTCTGCCAATGTTCTTGCAAAGTTTAACACAGTGGCAGCATTTGTATACTGGAAGTGATACCGTGAGCAGTAATCCACTTGTCATACTGTTCTAGTAGAAGTACGAGGATTATTTTGAAGGTATTTCTCTGATCTTTAAAAGTGAAAGAGAATGCAACTTGCAATTTATGGTAATAGCAGAAAATCTCAAGAAAAACTATAACCGCTTTTTTAACTGCAAGTTTCTGTCTTAACCTTTCAATCCTAAAGAGCATCCATCCATCCATCTTCCTAACCCCTGTAATCCTGCGCTGGGTCACAGGCCTATAAGGAGCATCTATTTAGATATTTACTTGCTGATGAAGATTTTCATTGTGCCTGTAACTATGGAGGATGCCAGTAATATCTGCAAGTGAAATGTCAGTTTAATTCTCTTGGTCCTCAATTCTCCAGGACAGTTTTGTTAACAGATGGTATTTAGTCCTTGCCATGTGCCATGGCAGCCATTTTCCATGGCAGTCATGTTCACCGTTTGTTCCCTGGCTAGAGCCGGTAATGGTTCGAGTTTTGATGATTACCTCACTTGACACAATGAATGCTAAAATCTTTATGTATTTATTTCTAGCGCCACATGAAAACCATCTGTGGAAAGCACAAGGAGGCCTGAAGCGTAAAACCCACAAACTACTTCCCTTGAATAATAAAAGAGTCCTGCAGACATGTTTGGAGCAAGATCACTCAAATGTGGAAGTACTATCTTCTCAGTGCTTTCCCTCCATGTCGGGTAAATTATATTTAAAAAAAAATAAACCTTTGACATCACCTGACTTATTTGTTGGTATAAAATTCAGGCATGGACATTTGTGCAGATTAACTAGAGGGTGTTATTGAAGCCAGGAACAGAGGAAAGGGGGTAGGTCAGGAAACAATTGTTAAATACTCCATACTGTACTCTGTACCTCCAATGCAATTGGTACTTTTCACATGATTTGGGAATGTCAAGGAGTTTGAGTATGGTTGCTTCTAAACTCTCATTATTTTTAACTACTAACATTATACCATCCCCAACCATATTTTTATTAAATGATATATCCCAGTTGCATTTGAAATGTACACAAAAACGCATCTTTTTTGCGCGATTAACAGCAGCAAAGAAAATTGTAGCTATGAGATGGAAAACTCCTCATACTTTAATATTGGGCTCTCACTTTCTTAGATATTGTGTATATGGAACTCTGGACAGCCCGGCTACATGGTGCGAGAGAGAAGAACATTAATACATGTACATGGTCTCAATGTGATGGTTGATTTGTACTTTATTGTTGTGTGTCATACAAACATATTATGTTGATCGGTTTCCAACTGTTAAATATCAAATACATACATAAAACAATTAATAACAAAAAAAAAAAAGGAAACAGGCTTTACATTTAAATCTCTAGGAAATGTCAAATTAAGGCATTTCAAGGAAATTAGAAGACCACTTTAGAATATTTTGCTAGTTACAAGAATAAGAGTTTGAACACACGGCCAAAGTTCCGGGGGCCGTCCTCGGGACCGGGCAGACAGCTCGGGGGGGGGGTGGGGGTCGCCCTTGAGGCAGGGCAGACAGGATGCGGGGACCCGGGTCCTCGGAGCTGGCTGCGGGGGGACCGGGACCATCACAGGAGACGATGCGCCCGGGACCACCGCCGGAGCCGGAACAGAGGCTGATGCATCCAGGACCACCGCCGACACAGGAGCAAGCTGGGGCTGACGCCGACGTCTTCGTCGTCGTCGTTGTCTCCCTTGAGCCTGAAGGCTCCTGGGCCCACCCAGAGCCAGGCGTGTTCCCCGGAATGGGGGCTCCTCCTCGACCCAGCGCATGTTCTTTGTCGATTCCTGGCAGAAGAACTCAAGCAGTGTGATGAGCTCTCCCGCTGGGTCCGTCTGGTTGGTCCCTTCTGTCAAGGTGTGGTTGTTGAGGACCCAAATGCAGGAGGCAGGAGTTTACCAAAATCTGGGTTTATTGAACCAAAACCAAAAGCGCTGCTGTGCAGGATCAAAAAAGGCTGAACAAAAAACAGGAATCCAAAACTAGACGAGGAGACAAGGAGGGAGCAAACAGTACGGACCAAGAGGGAGAAGGGGAAAGACAAGACTAGGGCTGAATCCCAATCTCCACCCTCACAGACTCACAGACTTACGTGTGCGCTCCCGCAACTTGCGTAAGGGCTTAGGGCTGTCCCATTCCTCAAGTCGTTAAGTGCGCGAGGGCTCCCGGCAGACATTTTGAGCACTTACTGCTCACTTCCCGTAAGTCCACATCTCCGCAGACTTTTGGAAAGGAAATTACCCACAGTTCATTGCATTGTTACATGAAAGGAGGTTACCAGGGAGAATGTAAACAAAACAGAGGGCGGAGGAAAAGGAACCATGTGCAACTGCGAGACGAAAGAAGTTCACCTGTAAGTATAAATACATAGCACTGATGATTTAAATTCAGAAACTGTTGTCCCGTGATGATTATTCAACGGCCCTATTATTTCCTTTTACAAACATTTTATTTCTTATATTTATTTTTTTTATTTCATTCATAATTTGAGGTTCAATTTCTTTTGTTTTCATTTTATATTAGAAAAATCCTCAGTTGACCTGGTTTTGAATAAACAAGACTTGCTTTTCTTTAATCTGAGTACAGTGTTTGAATTAAGATTCCCTATGTTAACAGAAATGCATACATGTAAATACTAGCAAGTTTTAGATCCAACACAAACAAGTCAGGCAGTAATTTGGTTATTCATTTATTTATGACCACAAAATTTAAACAATTTCAGCAAGTTGTACAAAAACGTTTCAGTAAATAGTGATAATATAACTGAAATATTTAGCTCAGGTTACCATCAATTTATACGCTCTCTTACAAAAATGAAATTACTCGGCGATTGATCCTGGCATACTGGATGTGCTGGTATGGGTAGATTGAAAGAAATACACTACATTAACAAGGAAATACATATTGTACTGTGCGCATATGTAAAAAAAAAACTAAATAAAAAAAAACAAAAACATTTTGATCTGACGTGTTTCCGGTTTCTGCTAAGTGCTGTCCCATTCCTATTTCTACCATTTGGAGCCCTCACACCCTCTCACTCTTAATCACGTGCCGCTGACGTCACTGAAAGTATGTGAGGGTTCAGGGCTTGAGGGTTTAGGGTGGAGATTGGGATTCAGTTTAGATTTACACAGGGGATAACGAGACACAGGTGCAGACAATCAGGGCAGATGGGAAACACGAGGGACAGAACTGAAACTCAAACTGGGGGAAATGTCAAAACCCTGATAGTTGTGGGCTGTGTGTTAGTGGACAACCTTCAAGTTTCAAAGAAGGACATGTAGTTTATATGAAGGAAATATGCTTGATTTGGATAATGGCTAAACATCATAATTAAAGACTGTTAAACCTACTTTAGAGGCTACTGTTTCTAACACATTTGGTTAGCTCCAAAATCGAATCAGTGCCACCAACTATCAACAATTTGCATGAATTACGTGGCGTACAACTCTACCACATTCACAGCCCAACAAACTCATTGGAGACACAGAATTTAGTGGTAGCTCTTCAGTCTAAAAATTGAACTCCCCTTCTGGGATTAAAAAAGTAATTTTCAACTGTATTGAATGATGTGAGGTGGGGACATTGAGATGGAACAGAACAAACCAGCTTATAAAATCACCCGACATCCCCTTTAGATTGGCAAGCATATTGGGACTGATATCCAGACAGGCGCTGGTGTACAGTATGAGCTGGACTAAATCAAATAAAAAAGGCCCTTCCCTTCAACCTTATAGTAGTGTGTGAAAGAGTAACACTAAAGCACCCTGGCAGTACTTTAGGGTTTATAGGGTTAAGACATTTTCTTGTTTTTTTAAATTTAAATTGTTGGTTTCATTTGTCAGTTACCAAAAAAAATATTGATAAAATGTTTCCTAAAAATACCACAACACTGGATTTTCAGGACTAGAATGTTTTTTTTTCTTTTGATAGACAAAAGGTTGGCTAGCAAATTCCTGAGTTTGGACCACAGGATGCAGATGCTCCACTTTGCACTTGTCTATGTATCACACTGTGGACAGATGTTTGCTTCTGGTGTTTCCATAGTTCCATAATACATCATATAAATAAGATATGAATTTTATCTCACATGCGACTAACAGAGGTTGTTACTGAAACCATGATCTCCCCACATCTCACCAAGAGCTCAACTGAAAAACTGTCACTAATATATACGACAGAACAGAAACCACAGTCTCCTTACTAAAAGGCCCTGTGTTTTAATTCTCCACAGCATTTTTTCCTTGTATGTCCCCACCGTATAACATGAAGATGCAGATCACTAGCCTCCCCTTTTGAATAAAGTACACTTAAGGAATACTTATCGTGTAGAAATGTGATGCAAAGGGCACCAGAGCAAGTGTCAGCATGCAACACATTGAGAGAATGCAGACATACTTTGCAGAAGGTGGGAGCCCTTTAGCAAATGGCAGCCAGCATACAGGAAGATAAGATGTTCCCCAGTTAATTTGGATGCATTTGGCTGAATCTATACTACCCTGTAAACCCCTGTATACATATCTGTTTTTCCGACAGCAGGGAGGCCATCAATAAACGTCAGTGGGCTTGTTCCGCTGGCAGCCACACATGCCTGTTCTGTGACGGAACCATCATCATGTTTGACAGATGAGGTGGGATGGTTTGGGCCATCAGCAGTTCCTCCCGTCCCATCAATTTGCTGTTTCTTGTTTCCTTCTTCCTCCAATGGCAGCTTAGGATAGGAATGCCAGAAAACTCACACTATTGAAAACATAAATCCTTTAGAAGCATTAGAAACTAAAATAGTTTTAAAACTGAGCTAAAGAGACTTTTTTTTCACTGCATCATAGAGTAAAGTGTGATTTTGGTCACAAATTGTTTCCAATTTTATTAATTTTTTTAAAATTAATCATATGAACCATATTTTACACATTATTACTAAAGTATTACTTATTTATATTTTGGACAAACCTTTTTTTTCCCCCCCAGAAGTTAATATTCAATTTTGAAAATGTGGGGCAGTCAGAATCGCAGCTAAAAAGGACCAAGACATCACAGCACTGGCTGATAGGAGCCACATTAAAGCCCAGATTCTCGACTTCCTGACAACACGCTGTTGGAAAATGGCAACAAGACTGATGAGGAACAGTGAAAAAAGAGGGGAAAAAATGATAAGCCAGCATATCTTTTATTATTTCACAGGTGGAAGAGTTTGGTTATCACATGCATTCACCTCCTCCACCATTATCCTCCCATTTTTCATCTCATATAGACACACTTGTACATTTTTCGGCTTTCACCCACCCAATATTCCCACCTCTCTTGCCAGCTCTCCATCTTATCCACACCTGCACTCCCTCCGTGCTCCATTTGAGCCCCCTCTTCCCACAGTAATGTGACTCTGTCGTACTTATAATCATGATGAACATGTTGAGTTTCCAAAGAGGTTTTTTTCTTTTCTTACCTCTGTCTCACTCTAGTTCAATGTGTTGACCCGATTTAACACTTCTGTAATGTGTGTTCACCATTTTAATATGTAGCACGTACACAGATACTGGATGTCATATCAAAAATATGCTAATTCATATCAGGGGTATAATGAGAAATTTAAATGACACTACAAATATTTCATAATGGACAATCAACACAGCCAATACGATGCTGTGGTCGATCTGTGATGCATGTGTCACTAGGTTTTTGTCAATAGAAAGGTTGTAAAGTCCCGAGAGGAGTTTCAGGTGGAATACAGCTGGTTCTCCACAGTTCTTATTACCCCATTAGTCTTAGCCCCAGTACTGATTATTCTCTCACAGTCCACTGTGCATTTAATTCGTCATAACACACACACTTCCTTGTTTTCTCCTTTGACATGTTAGATTGTAATTCACTTCAGTTCAAATACCTAAACAAAATATATATCATTTTTCTTTTAAACCATCATCTCAACGTTTTTTGGTACAGTGAGCGAAATAACCAGAGTTAAATTCCTTGTCGGGCATGCTCAAACTTGGCCAATAAAGCTGGTTCTGATTCTGATTCTGATTTTGCATTGAGATTGGAGACACTATCCATCCATCCATTATCTAGACCTGCTTGTTCCTATTCAGGTTCACAGCAGTCTGGTGGAGCCTATCCCAGCGCTCTTCAGGTGAAAGAGGTATATTCACATTGCAGGGCCTCATATAATAACCACACATGCTTGTACTCATTCCTATGCACAATTAAGAATCTCCAATTACCTTAACGTACATAAAAGAGGACGCAGGAGTGGAGAAATCCCAGAGAATAAGCAAACTCGGAGAGAAGCCCCACCCAGGATTTGACCAGGCAACAATGACCGGCCAGAAACCTATAGCCACATCATTAGACAGTTTTAATACTAGTCTTAAGGGACTTTATTTTACGTAAACCAGCTAATGTCCAAAAAATGTAATCAATGTTATTGCATGACAATCAAAACACATGTGCACTATTTCAAGAGATTAAAGAGTTTCCATAAATTTTCACATAGTCTTTTAACCGAATCAGCTTATTTTGTTGCTTGTATTAATTGCAAGAGGAGCTGTCTTTTAAATTCTGACTCAAAAAACGTTTAGTCAAATGTTTGAATGGAAACATGTTCAATACAAATATACAAGCCGACCGTATCCTTAAAAAAAAACATTGCAGTGCTGTGAAATTTTAGGTTTCAGTTGCTTTATTTGGTGAACACTGGCTCATCTAAGAACCTCATAACTAGCAATTAGCCTAGCTCCCCATCAGAATTCATTCTTCAGTCTTCAAACAGAGACTGCCGTCTACTGAAAGTAAGACACTAAAGCTGGATTCACATATCAGCGTGCGTGTGTCGTCTGCGTCGGTCTCCATAGATTTTGAATGAGATGATGTTATCCGTTGCCAAAATGAATTGTGGGCCTGGTGTGTTGCGCTGGTCGTGTTGCCTCCACCTGCGTCCCTCAAAAGTTAGGGGATTTTAAACTTTTCCTGCTTCAACACATATGTAAATCAGTCAAGCCGTGGCTACGCAATTAAAGTTTAGGCAATGAACTTGTGCAGGGAGGCCGGTCAAAACTGAAAGCGGGTCATTTTGAAAACACATCGAAGGACAATAGAGTGAAAACTTCACTATCTCCAACAGTGAAATTCATCTGTTCGCCTGCGCTTCTGATGAACAGAAGGCAATATAAAATGAAAGTCTGCAGATCACCTATTGAAAGCATAGGTAATCCCAGGTCATGACGACAGCGCCAACCGGAAGTGTCAGACACATCTGTCATCGTGCCGTGTCGCAACACTGCCCTGCGAATCCAGGTAGGCTATATACTAAACACGGTCCCAGTGAAAGTATCTCTAAGGATCCAGAGGGACCCAGGTTTTAGAATATTTGGAATCTAATTCATAATCACTGTTTTAAGTGTCTTTAAGGTGGAAAATATATATTTGTTTTTTTTTCCACATGCAAAGTTCAACCATCATCTTGCTCTCTCTGTTCCTCACTGCAGCTGGTCCAAACAGTAAATGCAAGCTTAACACCAGAGCTCCAGTTTCTATAAAGACTACCTTGCACGCTGCTTTCAGACACAAAACCTGCTTAACAGTTCCCAGCACATTGTAAAGAAAGAAAATATAGTCATTAAGACAACCTTTAAATTTCAATTGAAATACCCCAAATTTAGTCATTTTTGGTGAACAGAATGCTTAAAATCCTCTCGTCTCCTACTGAAGCTAGCTGGCGTCTTCTTTCACCGATCTCCTCATATCTGATTCCATATTCGTTTAAACTGCTCACAAGAGCTGTGGGACAAGTCCTGATTGATATATAACGCTGCATATCAAAATTTTCCCAGTTGCCCTGCCCAATGCCATCCCCCTTGTACAAAAAGATGTTGATACAGAACCCAACCAGTACTTCCCTCTGATCATAACTGGTGGAACCACCTCTTGGAGCCAGCAGCGTTGACTGACTGGCTGTCCTATACAGGCAGTGCATTTCCTGAGGGTAAGCAGCTCTTCCTGCAGCAGCTGTGGAACTTGTTGACAGCTGTTGCCCTATATGGAAGTATCTGACCCACTTAAGCAATGCCGAAGATTGATATCATAAATTGGTGTTGAAGCGATTTTCAGTTTAGTCACTTGTGATTTTCTTGTGTAACCTTAGCATTTTGGAGGTATTCAGATAGACCACTTTGGTGCTAAATTATTGCCAACCTTGGAAATTCGCTGAAGGAGTAGGTACTATTGTTTTCCTCTTAGCAGTGCGGACAATTATGTGATACTGTCATGCAGTAGACACACTTATTTTCAGCTGCATTTGAATAAAGCTCCAAATCTACACTGGTACTTTTAAGCCTGAGTTTCAAAATTGAATATTTTAACCACTGATTTTATCAGATTTTATCTATTGCTCTTCTTTCTTTTTTTGTGTTTTAATGTCTTTGTAAAGCACATTGAATAACCTTGTTGTTGAACTATGCTTTACAAATACACTTGCCTTGCCTTCCAGATGTACTCCATTGATGAAAGAACTCTATTGCAGAGAAACAAGGTCCTGACCACGAGTCCACCTACTTACTATTTTCATCAAATATTTTACTTTCTCAGGTATGTCAACCAAAGAGATGGTGTCAGTTGGTCGATAATGATTTCAAGTCAAGCCATTCTTTGTTTTCAGAGTACATAGACCGGGTAAAGAGAACTAAACACTCTGTGTAACGTCACCCAGAGGTCTTATTAAGAGTCATTAAGGGGGATTTCTTTGGGGCCACTGCAGAGACCTCACATCCCCCCAATTCTAGTCAAACCAAAAAATGGGGAAATGGGGAGGATACAGTGTGCTCACCAAACTTAAGTCACCACAAGCAAGCTATTTTAGCAAATGCTAAGATGTAATTTAATACCCTACTTTCATTCTGTTCATCCCATCCATCCTTACTTCTGATGTTGCTACTGACATTTGAAAGAAACTTGAAGCCAGATTATCAAAGCTGAAATGAGGCCTGATGGTCCAATCAGATGTAGCTGAACATTAGCTAGCAGTCTGATTAGTCAATCGGAGAGGATAGCACCCAATTAATTGACGACCATCCTTACGTTAAGCCCCAGAAGTAGCCTTCAGCCTCGGATCTACTGTTCAGATTGTACAATTTAAAAACACACCACCTTTAACCCAAGAATTATGCTCTAATAGGTCTTTATTTTGGGGTCAGATGTTGGGTTCAACTAAATTGCTATCAGTGATTTTCAAAGTAAATATCTCTGCAAATACCTACCCCATTTCAACAAATACTGAGGTCATGAGATCATTTAAATGCCGTCCAAATGCATGTCAGTAATTGGGTGAAATGTGGGCAGGAATCTTTTTTTAGAAATCCTCGCGTTTCTTTTTCTGCCTCTTTCCAGGCGTGATTTTGGAAATTTAGATATGTAGTGTGACATTATATTACCACTTTAGCCTACATCCACCAGAAATACAGAAATATATCCACATTAAGTTGGGAGCAGGGAGCAGGGAAAAAGGACACCGGGTTTTGTGGAGAAATTCTTAAACTTTATTTTCACCAAGACGTGTATCGGCACTCTGCAGCTCTGTGTCCTTCCTGTAGAGCCCCTTGCTGGTGTGCAGCCGCTCTTTAAGTAGCCAGGCAGGGTGGAGAGGTTGATTGGGCACAGGTGCGCCAAATCAGCTGAGTGGCTGCTCCCCAGCAGACCACGCCCAATCCTCCACACACCCATCGCCCGACTCAGGCCGGGGACCATCCGGCCTAGCCAACACCCCCATCCCTCAGAGCAGGAGAGGAAGCCAGGAACCGCCATCGGAGCCTCCTGGCCTGTGGCCACTAGATCTTCCAGGTCGGGCCGACCGGCGAGACAGTTTGGGAGGCCGCCCTCTGGGTCGGGCCGACTGGCGAGACAGCCGTTCCCGGGACTTGGCCGAGGGGCAGATGGAATCCGCGGCGCCGGCCGAGGTGCGCCCAGGACCACCCCAGGAACCGAAACAGGCGCATCCAGGACCGCCTCCGGAACAGAAGCCGACACGCCCACCTCAGGAGCCGGCGCGTCCAGGACCACGTCCAGGACCGCCTCCGGAACCGGCGCATCCAGGACTGCCTCCGGAACAGAAGCTGGCACGCCCACCTCAGGAACCGACGCGCCCACCTCAGGAGCCGGCGCGTCCAGGACCGGGTCCAGGACCACCTCCGGAACCGGCGCGTCCAGGACCGCGTCCAGGACCGCATCCGAAACCGGCGTGTCCAGGACCGCGTCCAGGACCGCGTCCAGGACCGCCTCAGGAGCCAGCGCGTCCAGGTCCGCCTCGGGCACCTCTCGCCTCATGCCCGGGTAGGTAAAGGCGAACGGCCGGTCCTCCGACGACCGCCCCGGATGGTCCAGCACCTCTCGCCTCTCGTCCGGGTAGGTAAAGGCGAACAGCCGGTCCTCCGACGACCGCCCCGGAATTGTTATAAAATTAAAATAACTAACTGGAAGAATGCCAACGCGGAAGGGCATGTCGCGCTACCTAGCATCGCAAAGTCAAACGCCCATCACTCAATAATTCAATTCTCTTCTTGCACATGTATACACAGATTTCTCGGAAACCCCAGTTAAATCCTTAGCTAGAGTATTGCCAAGAGCCAGATTAAGATGTGCAAGTAACCGCACCGACTGAGATGATGACACGTGTGGCTGCTTTATGCATTAAAAATCTTTTTATCTTCATCAAGCTTAAAGCCCCTCTGACAGCGCAAAACCTTTAGTCCTTCATGAAAGCTCCAGTTACATTAGGGTCAAGATTTCGTCACTTTTCGTCTAAATGTTACGTATTGTCACTGAAATCTAACTCCAAAGTGTTGGATGAGACACCTTTACTAAATATTCAAAGTTAATGTTAAATAAAGTTATTGAAATAAATGCATGGCCTCAACATCACTTTCGAGTTTAATGTCTTTGCTTATTGTCCTTTGCTTATCCAGCGTAAACCGGCGGTACTTAACACAGAGGTTTGGGTGTCATTTTAGAATTACTTCAGGTCCAGAAGTAATTTTAGTCCAGCATAAATAGTACATTAGGAATTTTTGCTGTTGTGTTGTATAGGCCAGCTGTATATGGAACGGTATTCCCTCACAAAGTAACACTTTACCTCTTGAACTTTGTTCTTGCCAAACTGGATTGCAGAACCTCTACTAGTTGCATTCCTGCTAAAATACTGCTGCACTCTGACTTTTCCGTTCCAAAGAATAAATGGCTCTAATGGTTCCTAAGAAGGGGCTGAAAGTATTTTGGACAGAATGACCCCTTAACTACTCTCCTCCCTCACCCCCCCTTTTGACATCACCATCAACCACATTCCCTCTGTAGTGGTTAAAAGCAATAAGCAATTTCTCTTTGCAGGGTGGAAGTGGAATGCCCACACTACACAAAGCAATTACTACAAGTTTTCATTTACAGACACGCCAGGAAGCCAAAGAGCACACACAGTGCCATACGCAAGTAAATGTTAATGAAAACACATCACTGCACTAGAGCCCTCTTAAATTATCAAGTAGCATATAAATGCCATTTCTACTCAAACTTTTTAAGCAGTCAACATATTGAAAAGGTTCTAAAAGTAGAAAAAATAAGTTGAAAATCTTAAACATATGTGTCAGATGAATGCACATTTGGCACAGACATTGTGGGCATAGAATTAAACCTTCCCAATAAATTACCACACCACAAAGACCAAAACCCAGTCTTCCATGTCACAGGACCCAGAAATGACATAAAAATAGCATTTAAAAGAAATGAGTGAAAAAAAACATTGATGAAGGGATGAAATAAATGAATTTGAACCAGAAAGTTTAAAAGAAAACGAATAAAAGAGATAGGAGTGAGTATATTGCCTTTGAGTTTCTCTGGAGTTTACATAACAAAGAATCACTTGTAATCCTAATGAATGCGATGTGTGAGTGCATTTCAATTAGGAGGACTATGAGAAAGACAGAAAAAAACCCTCATCCCACAATACCCAACCCACACTCTCTTCACTACTGCAGGAGGTTGGGGCGAGGTGGGGAGATGGGGATACGGATCAAAGAGAGAATCTGAGAAGTATGGAAAACAAAACAGAGAAGTGAAAGCCAGAATGTGAAAGGAAATTTGAAAAATAAGGGGTAAAGTGGGAGAGGTGGGATTCAGAATGAGAGGAAAAGTGGAGAAAGAAAACCAAATAGCGAGCCAAAGTGAGAGGAGGTGATGGAGGGGGGTCTGGTGGCTACAGGCTCTCTGGTGTCTTCTATCTTTGATCTAAATGTACTTTGGCATTTCTCCCCTCCTCTCCTCAGATGCAATTAGAATTCTCGCTAGCCAAGCAGACGCAGATGAAATGGCTGCTTAATGACTTCCTCGGCAACCGGCCCCGGCAACGCAAACCTTCCATCTGGAGCCTCCTGTTTCACCCCCTCCCCTATCTTTCCTCCTTCTCTCCTCCCTCTTCTTTTCTCCCCCTTACCCATCTATCCCATCTATTTTCCAACATTTTCACTATATCAACTTTCTGACGAAGAATATTCATCCATTTTATCATGTTTAGTCGGAGAAGCTTTCAAAAACATGTAATTGTTTGTCATTAAAGAAATAGACTAAAACAATTTAATTTAACTTCACCTCCATTCCTTCCCTATCCCAGGTGGATATTTGTACAACAGCTTAATCCTACTCAGAGATATGGAACAAATACTAATACAAGCCCAATTCCAAGACACTAAACTGTTGAATGAAATGTAAACAAACAGACCGTTGAAAAAAAAAAACCCAATCACTTTAAATTAAACAACATATCAAGCATTATAATCAGTCTGAAAGAACCTGCAACAGCAACAATTGTAACCTAACACACTAATGCCAGCAACATTAGCACAATATCAGCTTAAAAATATGAATGACTGTGTTCTGCTAGATCAGCGGTCGGCAACCCAAAATGTTGAAAGAGCCATATTGGACCAAAAACACAAAAAACAAATATGTCTGGAGCCAAAAAAAATGAAAAGTCTTGTATAAGCCTTAGAATGAAGGCAACACATGCTTCATGTATCTATATTAGTTATAACTGGGGGAAAAATTTTTTTCATTATGCACTTCGAGAAAAAAGGTGAAATGTCAAGAAAAAAATCGAAATGTCGAGAAAAAAGTCGAAATTTCGAGGAAAAAAAGTCGAAATGTCGAGATTAATGTTGAAGTACAATTTCGAGAAAAAAAGTCAAAATGTCGAGAAAAAAGTCAAAATGTTGAGGAAATAGTAGAAATTTCGTGAAAAAAGTCAAAATGTCGAGATTAAAAAGGAAAGGAAAAGGGAAGAAAAAAGAGACAAAAAGAAGAAAAAAGAAAAAAAGAAGAAAAAAAGGAAAAAAAGAGAAAAAATAAAAAAAGGAAAAAAAGAGAAAAAAAAGTTTAAAAAAAGAAGAAAAAAAGGAAAAAAAAATATTTTTGAAAAAGCTCCAGGAGCCACTAGGGCGACGCTAAAGAGCCGCATGCGGCTCTAGAGCCGCGGGTTGCCGACCCCTGTTCTAGATCTTTATTCAAAGCTGAGGAGCAATGCTCAGAAGTCAATAAAGTGCTAACTGGGTAGCACTTTATTGGTAGCAAATATAATGACAGCTAGCCTTTGGCTATGCCAGCTAATAATACATACATTTGTTGCTTTATAAAACTTTATATGATGAGGTACAAAGAAAAAAGCCAGCCTCTACAGTTGTCATGGATGTGAAATCTAGTTATGGAGTCAAAAGCTTTTTTTGAACCAGGCTGTAAATATGTTTCTTTCTGCTTCAAAGTTGGAGATTCTAACATGGAGTTAAATGGAGATGAGGTAAGTCGACAAACTGCAGCTTCTCTTTTTTTCCACGTTGTCTTCAACCCGGACATTACAATGTTGGCACCTAGACTGTATAAAACAATGGACCAAGCATTAGGTCACATTGGTTTCCAAAGAGTGGTTTTGAAACGCATACAGTTTGAAGCCCATACAGAGCAGACAATGGAAACTATTCTGCCCTTAGCACTTCCTGTCATGCACTACCATTACAAATGAAATAAAATCACTTAACTGGGGAGACTTATCGTCTATTAGTGATGGATGAATCCCTACAGATCCAGATTATTAACTTGGATCTAGGGATGGACTCAGGGGTTTTGAGATCCCAAAAACAAATGAATTGAATCCAAGTACTAGGTCTGCTACTCGCAACGGGGGCACGTAGGAATGACAAATTGTCCTGTCCTATACATTGAAATACACACAAAGCGACTGTCTGCTTTCAACTTTTCATGCAAGCTGGTTGCATGTTACTTGTACTGTGGAAACAGTGTTCAACGCTGAGAGCCAGAAGCACGTGGACTCTCCTGAATCTGTTGATTCACCTGAAACTGTTGACTAACCTAAATCTGTGGACACACAGCAATCAGTGATACGTTGATTGAAACAATGTAGACTCACGATCACTGCTCGGTTATGTTTGTTTACAAGGACTTGAGGGATCTGTAAGGATTTCAAAAAGTGAGTGCACTGAAAGGATTTAGATTCTTTAAAAGAGCTGGATTTGACATGGTTATTTTCTATGACATGTATGACAGTTTTGTACAGAGGTAAAATTCAGTGTCACATTTCCATAAAGGATGCAATTATGTAATTGATTATGTCAACTAATAGTTCCAGTAGTAAGGGCTCTGGACAAGAACTTCAGGGAGTGAAGTAACCACTACAACTTTTGTGAGAGATGTACATTTTATAGTATCAAGAAAGTAAAACAAAGTTTTTTTTTTTAAATATACTGTACATCATTACCAGGGAATAATTTCCTCTTAAAGCTTTCATTAATTATTTATTTATTTTCTTACTTATTTACTTATTTGTTGTTCTTAATGTTGCTTCTACTTCCTTAGTGCCCATAAGTTATCTTTTATATTAACATTAATTTACTGTATGCTGTTTTTAGTATGTTTTACACTCCTTTTAGTTCTGTTCATATCTTGTTTATTGTCTCTTAGTTTTCAGCTCCAGTGTTCTCCTCATGGGGGCCCTCCACGCTGGGAGCCTGTTCTGCTTACTGGGGCTGTCCTGGCCTGGATAGTTGGGGGTCCTACTGTCCTGGCCTGGATAGTTGGGGGTCCTGCTGTCCTGGCCTGGATAGTTGGGGGTCCTACTCCAGGGCCTGGATAGTTGGGGGTCCTGCTCCAGGGCTTTATAGCCGTGGTTGGGGCCTCTCTCTGTCTGGGCCGGGGGGGTCTCTGCAGCGGCGTCCCCTGTAGTCGTGGGCTTGTTTGTCGCATGAATGAGGGTACGGGGAGCGGGGGGGTCAAGGGAGATTGTTTCTTTTTACTTATTAATGTAAAGCACTTTATGTTGCACTCCAGCTGTATGAAAAGTGCTATATAAATAAATAAAGTTTTAAGTTTAAGTTTAATTCTTTTGTCTGACGAGGAAAGCTAACATGAGCGAACAACATTTAGAGATGAGTGACGATTTACAAGACTCACAAGAATTATAATTAACCTTCTGATGTCTGCAGAGAAATAGGAGACAAATTGAAATGCTGTGTATTGTGCTTTTCTGAGGTTTCACATGCTCAGAATGATCTTAAACTGTGAAATAACAAGTTTTCTGGCTATATAGCTGATTTTAAAATGTTGATTCGGCAGAAATTACTAGTTTTATAAGAGAGTAGTCACTCTAGCAAATTTTGAGGCAGTACAGGACCTAAGGAAGTCGCTGAACCTGAAGAAATGTCCACAGCCAATGACGACTGGGCCTTGTTGATTTCTTCTCTAATTCTGATGATTTAACTGCTAAAGAAACTCATTAAGTCTTCATGAGATCGAGGGTGTGATTAAAGCAGTGCGTTGGTGCGTTTACTTTTTGTGAGATACCCATCGATTTTAGAAGAGAATTAAAAGTCAACTCAAAGCTATCACTATCAACATCCATATGAATGTTAAAGTCACCCACCATGATGACTCTGTCTATGCTGATCAGTAAACCGGATAGGAAATCTGGAAACTCAGACAGAAACTCTAGATAAGCACTGATTTCCAGCTCGGGAGTTTTAGACTAAGTGCTGATTAGTGTCTAAACCAGCTCATCCTCAAGCAGTAAAACGTTTTAGGCATCTCAAAGTTTGAAGGCTTTTGTCACGTCTAAAACTAGAACTGACTGAAAAAAACAAAGGCTGATTTACCATGGTATGATTGGTAAACCAAGTAATGAAATCATTTTTAAATGTAATGTGAAGGAATCAAGCAAGGAGCAGTGAAATTATTGTTAAAGCAGCCTTCGACATTAGATTGTTAAGAATGCATGGGAGAAGTTCCACTTTATTTTCATTTCCATATATGGATTTCATGGGCATCCAAAATTTCAAACGATTACTTAAATTGTTTGAGTTCCGGTATAAAATGGTCTTTTTTTTCCTGATTGGAACAGTGAATGAATTGTATAGTTGCCTGAAACGCAACCAGTCTGGCCTAAGATAATTGTGGAATGAAAAATGTTTTTTACAACACCAGTAATAAGGTACATTTTAGAATGGTTTTAAGGGTTTTGTCATTTCTATTTGGCAACAGAACACATTTAATTAGCAAATCCAGAGGCAACTGAAGATTAATCAGGGATTTTTGATACTTTAACTTTTGATAACGTTTGCATTACTGGCATTCTACATCTATACTTCAAGTATTTTTTGTATAATTATACAACAAGGGCATAATGACTTAATGAATTATAC
Organism: Cololabis saira; assembly: GCF_033807715.1. Classification (NCBI taxonomy): domain Eukaryota; kingdom Metazoa; phylum Chordata; class Actinopteri; order Beloniformes; family Belonidae; genus Cololabis; species Cololabis saira. The sequence continues at coordinate 40,244,846 of NC_084595.1, read as the reverse complement.
AAGTTCAACTTTCTGCATACCACACATGGCATTTTTGCAATTTTGCAGGATGGGAAAAATACTGGGAAAGGGTTGTGCTGTAGTAAAACTTTTCAGTGTGCAATTAAACATTTAACCTACATAATGTAATGTAATGTGCAACCACAGCAGTCACAGCAAAAAACAAACGCTGTTTTAGCTCTGATAGCTTTGTAATCTAAAATGCCATGGTTCGTTCAGCCAACTAACACAATTCCCAAGCAATATTTCACACATGCCGTCTCGAGAGTTGTTTACATAAATATCAAGTTAAACAATGGTGTTTGACCTTTAAGTTACTATTGTCTTTCCTTATTCGTTTCTTTTTCTGCACTCGTTTTTCATAATTCAACAGAAGGGAAGGCACATTGCCTTACTGGGCTGAGTAATGCAAATCTAATGAATTTGGCAGTTGAGCTGCAAGGTACATGTACAAACATAAACAAATATGGAGGGTACAAGCACACACAGACATGAATGATAACCATATCCCACAAAAGCCCAGGTGGATGCCAACACTCATACTTGATCAAACACAATCATGGATAGTTATCCTTACATGGACATCAATCCCTTCTTCGTGCACAGCCACGCAAACCTTAATTATGGGCATCCCAAGTAGTGGCATGACCATATTCCAGAATGGCCCAAAGCATTTTGATAACAAGCTTAAGTCGCAAAAGTCCCACTGCGCACCAGGGGTGTACAGCATGACCCTGCTCTGATATGGGAAAAAAAATCCCCAAAAAATAAAACACGCCCGAAAAAACGAGGAAAAACATGAAAATTAAGGCGATATATTAGTATACAGAAAAGGTTTCCCTTTTCTTCTTCTTCTTCTTATTCCACACGCTTTTTTTGTCCGTTAATGCGGCCCGAACCGCAACGTGCACCCAAGCATGGCATACATCGAGATGCGTCTCCATCGTGCCTCGATGGGTATTACTTTTCTCAGTCAAAAGTGTTACCGTGGCAACGCTGGATGCCAAAAAGCAAAAAAAAGGTGAAAATTCGGATGCTTATTGCTCGGCCGAACTTTATCGTAGAGACATTCCATTTTATTTTGGACGCTTGTTGCTAGGCAACAGTTTATCGTACAGACATCATTACAACATTGAAAAACCCGGAACGCGTTGTACTACGACATATTTAAGTCTCATCATGCTAGGTATTACGGTTTTTGAGATATTCAACTATGCTCATTTGGATGCTAACGTAACTTTGGACGCTTGTTGCGTGGTAACGCAATATCGTAGAGACTTTGATCCAACGTTAAAAGACTCGGGTTGCTGTGGACTACAACGTACTGAGGTCTCATTACGCTGTTTTTTACAGCTTTTGAGATATTGAAGCCAAATTGTTCCATTCTATCCTATGGGGCTTGTTACCATGGCAACAAAAACCTATGCATTTGTATGGGGGAGCATGTGAATAAACCATGAATGCTGCCTGGACCGCAATGTGCACCCATGTATGGCATATATCGTTGGATGCGTCTCCATTGTGCCTCGATGGGCATTACTTTTCTCAGTCAAAAGTTTTACCGTGGCAACGCTAGATGCCAAAAAGCAAAAAAAGGCGAAAATTTGGACGCTTGTTGCACGGTAACGCAATATCGTAGAGACTTTGATCCAATGTTAAAAGACTCGGGTTGTTGTGGACTACAACATACTGAGGTGTCATTACGCTTTTGTTTACAGCTTTTGAGATATTGAAGCCAAATTGTCCCATTCTATCCTATGGGGCTTGTTACCATGGCAACAAAAACCTATGCATTTGTATGGGGGAGCATGTGAATAAAACATCTGATAATGCTGCCTGGACCACAATGTGCACCCATGCATGGCATATATCGTTGGATTCGTCTCCATCGTGCCTCGATGGGCATTACTTTTCTCAGTCAAAAGTGTTACTGTGGCAACACTAGATGCCAAAAAGCAAAAAAAAGGCGAAAATTTGGACGTTTATTGCTCAGCCGAATTTTATCGTAGAGACAGCGTTCAAATGTGCAAACACTTGGCCCGATTGGCACTAAAGGACTGTACAACCTCATTATGCTACTTATTACGGCTTTTGGGATATTTACTTTTCAATTTAAAAAAAAGTTCCATTTTATTTTGGACGCTTGTTGCTAGGTAACAATTTATCGTACAGACATCATTACAACATTGACAAACCCGGGACGCGTTGTACCAGAGACGTTCAATAAACGAGACAGCCCACTACGGTTTGGTTTCCTGTATCTGTGTCACGTGACTGCCACGCCCCTTTAGGAGACCGGAGTCCTATGGGAAAAGTGAACGTGAGCACAGATTATTACCAATTCCTTCGCCCCATAGTAACCTAAGTAAATATGGGACCCATTTTTCAAAACCCACAAACCTTCTGAACATTCTGACACCAAAATGGCAATTTTCAGACCGACAGATTAGGAGAAAATTAACTTTGTTTGAGACCTGTCTCTGTCTGAGCAACACACTCTCGTGAGATTTGGCTCTCATCATTTTCCGATCGGATAAAATGAAGTTTAAAACTAAAATAAAACTTGCTTCTTTGCTTAATAATACTGTTGTTACTACTAGTGTTGTATGTTCCAAAACGATGTGGGGAGAGGGGTGACCACGCCCACTTAGGAGACAGGAAGTGTATACCATTTCATACCATTGGCAGTAACGGTAATGCGCTATCTTCTGTATAGAGGATCTTTGGTTGTACTACAACATATTTTAGTTTCATCATGCTAGCTATTACGCTTTTTGTTTGGACGCTTGTTGCTCAGCAACACGATATCGCAGAGACATCGATCCAACGTTAAAAGACTCGGGAAGATGTGGAGTACAACATACTCATTAGGCTGTTGTTTACAACTTTTGAGATATTGAAGCCAAATTGTCCCATTCTATCCTATTGTTACCATGGCAACAAAACGTATGCATTTTTATGGGGGAGAATATGAATAAATCATCTCTAAATGTGGCCCGAACCGCAACGTGCATCCAGGCCTTGGTTTGGTTCATTGGCCATTATTAATAACCCCAAACATGGCCAGAACCACCTCCGACACAACCAAAACAACCTTAAACACAACCACTACAGCCCCAAACCAAAGCAGCAAGAGGGGACGAATGGGCAGTAGGGCATGCCCCTATCAAAATTTCCTGAAATTTTTTAGTTATAATTAGAATCGAGTCATGCCCAGTGCTTACCTTAATCTAAAGTACCAGAAAAAGTCCCAATGAGGTGACAAAATAAAGTACACAAAAAGTTCCCACCCAAACATACAAGTTGTTAATTAACCTAGATTGTACAATGCTGCCTCTGTATCTTAGGTCTCCATGGATACTGGTAACAGATGGATGCACATGTACACACATAATCACACACAGACACTGTAACTTACTGAGTCTGCTTTGCAGGGGACACAGCCTGCTCTTTTATGGGTTCATTTAATGCTGTTCTTTATGTTTCTCAGCTGTATCTCTTAGATTGCGCTCATTAGGCACTGGGCTGTCCCCAATGCTGCAAGGCTCTTTTACTGCAAAATCTGTAACCTTGAACACAGATAAAACTAAAAAAAAGGCTTTCCCAGGGCACAATTCTCCACCGGGGCCAATACCCTATAACAGTGTTTCTCATTTCTGGTCCTGATTCTAGTCATTAACAGACATGAGCAGACCTTGATAATAAACTGACAGTGATCCATTCATTTAAAAGAGGGGTGTTGGAGCAAGGAAACATGTAATTCTGGCCACAAAACGATTTATCTCATTGTCAAATGTGTTTACACACATACAAACACACACACACACACACACACATATATATATATATATATATATATATATATATATATATATATATATATATATATATATAGTTGAAGTGTACCTATGAGGAAAATTACAGGCCTCTCTCATCTTTTTAAGTGGGAGAACTTGCACAATTTGCACATACATACATACATACATACATACATACATACATACATACATACATACATACATACATACATACATACATACATACATACATACATACATACATACATACATACATACATACATACATACATACATACATACATACATACATACATACATACAAACTGTAGCACGGCGAGTGCTACGGGGGCCGACCGACAGGACAGAGGACACAGGTTTCAGTGCAGAACTCTTTAATAATCACCCAAGACACACGTGCGCAGCAAGACCTTCTCCCAGCAGCAGCAGCCCCTCTCTGGAGTGCAGCTGCTCCTTATGAAGGGAGGCAGGGTGGAGAGGTTGATCGGATACACCTGTACCCAATCTCCTGAGTGGCTGCACCTCCACCCTGCCTCACACCCCCATCGCCACACTCAGGCCGGGGTCCATCCGGCCGAGCCAACTCCCCCCGCCCCCCTCGGAGCGGGAGAGGAAGCCAGGAACCGCAGACTGCGCCTCCGGGCCTTCCCGGTTTGGCCGGCCGCCGAGGCCGGTCGGGAGGTCGACCACAGAAACTGGTCGGGAGGTCGCCCTCGGCAACGGGCCGACCACAGAACCCGGTCGGGAGGTCGCCCTCGGTGACGGGCAGACCACAGAACCCAGTCGGGAGGTCGCCCTCGGCGACGGGCCGACCACAGAAACCGGTCGGGAGGTCGTCCTCGGCGACGGGCCAACCGCCGAGAACGCCGCTCTCGGGACTGGGCCCAGGGTGGCCTTGGGCCAGACGGCATCCGCGGCCGTGGCCGGGGTGCGCGCAGGACCACCCCCTCCCCGACGCAGCCCTGCTCCGGTCGCTGGTCCGCCTCTGGAGCTTGCACGTCCAGGACCGCCCCGCCGACCGACGTCTCCGCGACCTCCGCCTCCGCGACCTCCGCCTCCGTGACCTCCGCCTCCGTGACCTCCGCCTCCGTGACCTCCGCCTCCGTGACCTCCGCCTCCGTGACCGGCTCCTCCGTGACCGGCTCCTCCTGGACCGGCGAGGGCCTCCCTAGACGGTCCCGCGCCGCTCGCCTCACGTACGGGCACGTAAAGGAGAAGGGGTCGTCCTCCGAGGACCGCCCTGGACAGTCCAACACCCCTCGGCGCACATCCGGGTAGCTAAAGGTGAAGGGGCGGTCCTCTGCGCGCAGAGTAGGCGGGCGACCCCACCCTGCCGGCTGCTGCGCTGCCAGCGTCTCCAGGGCTGCAGTCTGCCGCTCCGCCTGGCTCCGGATCAGGGCCGCCAGGTCTGCCAGCTCCTGTGCCAGTGCCTCCATCCTGTCGGGCCCCACATTGGGCGCCAGTGTAGCACGCCGAGTGCTACGGGGGCCGACCGACAGGACAGAGGACACAGGTTTCAGTGCAGAACTCTTTAATAATCACCCAAGACACACGTGCGCAGCAAGACCTTCTCCCAGCAGCAGCAGCCCCTCTCTGGAGTGCAGCTGCTCCTTATGAAGGGAGGCAGGGTGGAGAGGTTGATTGGATACACCTGTACCCAATCTCCTGAGTGGCTGCACCTCCACCCTGCCACACATACATACATACATACATACATACATACATACATACATACATACATACATACATACATACATACATACATACATACATACATACATACATACATACATACATACATACATACATACATACATACATACATACACATAATTGTATTTGACTGTCTTGACTTGCTCAGACACACCAGATAGGCCTCTAAAGTAAAGCTGAATGACAGCCATCAAACACTGAACTGGCAGGTTTCAGCCTCTCCAGCTCCACATCACATGCTGAGCGTGATAAGGAATGATAATGAAACACCTCCATTTCATCTGAACAGGTAATATTGTCACAGCATGAATCTTATAGAAATGCCCAGTGAGCATGAACAACACAAACGTACATACTGTATATTAGAGCCACACCTGCACATTTAATACAAATATATTGTCCTTCATAAATTACACAGACAACACTATTGTATGACAAATTATACATACAATACACTTACAACGGCGTTTCACCATTCTAAATTACAGGGGGAAATGAATTTGAATTGAAAGCAAAAAAATGAAAAAGAGGAGAAAAAACACACACAACCAAATGTCAATTTTACAGACACTTTTTAAAATGTCAATGAGAAGCAAAATGTGACTCGACAAGAGGAAAAAAACATTTTTACTTTAAAGGATCTGTCTTTGTTGTGAGTTAGATAAGATCAAAACAACCTCTTGGCTGAGTAGTATCTAAATAATGAAAACATTTTAACATTTAAATTGGGTGAAAAAGCCAGCTGACTAAATTACAGCTATCTAACTTATGCAATATACAAAGCTCAGAAGAAATGTTAAAAGCTTGTATACAATTTACGTGCATGAGCTTTTACTTCATTAATACAGCACTAAGTTGGAAAATTTGAACTCAGCTGGTCCCCGTTTAGGTGTGGAGGTTAAGTTGGTTTTGCTGCACTGTCTAAGATTTACTGTTGCCTCATCTCTTGCTCAGTCTCCCTCTTCTTTTATTTGCCATCACTATTTTAAGTCTCTCAGTCACTTCTGCCATGATGTCCACAGTAACTCTGCGAGCTATAGTTTCATCATTGTTGATGTGCAACAGTGTCTTAAAGTGGTACATAGTTGTTGCAACACATGACTGGGATGGGCGTCCAAACTTTCTTTGGCTGGTTTTTGCCGATAGCAGGGATGGCAAATTGAAATATTCCTTCAAATTAAATTTTAACTTGGAAAAAACTAATTTATCTTCCCTTAAAAACACTATGAATTCAAGATGTCCGTTTTTTCCTTAGTTATATTGAAATTGTTTATTTGTTCATTTATTTCGTGCAACGCTTCCTAAAAAAGAAAAAGAAAAAAACATAAGGGACATTTTTTGCCACCTTGTAAAGTTGTCACTTTCACAGAAAGCTTATAAGAAACATCAAGTAGTATCGAGTACAAGGTGTTATTTTGGCCCATCTTCTGTCCGAGCATGTGTCAAGGTGTGTAAAAGCAAAGGATCGTCGTTTTTTTTGTACTTCCCCCACAATAAGATGGAAATAAAAGTCAACAAGCAGCGATGAACGGGCCCTCGCACTCACGGCCACCGCCCCCCATAAGCATATCAGAAATGACACCACCCACGACTTCCTATGTCAAACCATTCAAAAGTTATAGCAGAAAAAAGGGACAACCAATCAGAAGAAGGGGCGGGGCTAATTCAGGCCAATGAAGGTCAAGGACTCCATAAAGAATCTGATGACACCAGCCACGACTCTCTATGTCAAACCATTCCAAAGATATAGCAGAAAATCGGGACAACCAATCAGAAGAAGGGGCGGGGCTAATTAAGGCCAACAAAGCTTAAGAACTCATTACAGAGTCCCATGACACCACCCACGACTTCCTATGTCAAACCATTAAAAAGTTATAGCAGAAAAAAGGGACAACCAATCAGAAGAAGGGGCGGGGCTAATTAAGGCCAACGAAGCTTAAGGACTCATTACAGAGTCCCATGACACCACCCACGACTTCCTATGTCAAACCATTCAAAAGTTATGGCAGAGAAAAGTATTCTAGGGGGCGCTGTTGAGCCGTTAGGCCACGCCCATTAATGCAAGCCATTAAATATCAAATTTATCGCCAAGTCTGTCTTGCATGCAAAATTTGGTGACTTTTGGAGAACTATCAAATATGGACCAATCAGATTTCAAAATGGCCGACTTCCTGTTCGGTTTCGGCCATGGCTCCAAGAGACTTTTCTTTAAGTTGTGCCATGATACAGGTGTGTAGCGATTTTCGTGCATGTACGTCAAACCGTATTATGGGGCTTGAGGCACAAAGTTTTCCGGGGGGCGCTGTTGAACCATTTTGCCACGCCCATTAATGCAAACCATGAAATATCAAATTTACCGCCAGGCCTGGCTTGCGTGCCAAATTTGGTGCCTTTTGGGGAACTATCAAAGATGGACCAATCAGATGAAGGGGGGGTGCGCTTGTTGGCGTCTAGCGTCGCCACGGTAACACTTTTGAAAGAGAAAAGTAATGCGTGTAGTCGCAGGATGGAGACGCACATTTTGATGTATAACACATCTGGGTTCACGATACGGTTCGGGCCGTATTAATTCTCGAAGGAATGGCATATATTGCTCCAAAATTACGCGATTAATTCAGAATGTTCAAAATGGGCGACTTCCTGTTCGGTTTCGGCCATGGCGCCAAGAGACTTTTCTTTAAGTTGCGACATGAACCAGGTGTGTAGCGATTTTCGTTCATGTACGTCAAACCGTATTGAGGGGCTTGAGGCGCAAAGTTTTTTCTGTCTGAACCAATCAGATGAAGGGTGGGCGCGCTTTTCGGCGTCTAGCGTCGCCACGGTAACGCTTTTGAAAGAGAAAAGTAATGCGTGGTGTCGGAGGATGGAGACGCACATTTTGATGTATAACACACTTGGGGGCACGTTACGGTTCGGGCTGTATTAACTGCCGAAGGAATGGCATAAATTTCGCCAAAATGACACGATTCATTCAAAATGGCCGACTTCCTGTTCGGTTTCTCGACATGACACCCAGAGACTTTTCTTTAAGTTGGACCATGATACAGGTGTGTACTGATTTTCGTGCATGTACGACAAACTGCATTGTGGGGCTTGAGGCACAAAGTTTTCAAGGGGGTGCTGTTGAGCCATTTCGCCACGCCCATTAATGTAAACCATTAAATATTAAATTTTTCGCCAGGCCTGACTTGCATGCAAAATTTGGTGACTTTTTGGGCACGTTTAGGGGGGCAAAAAGGCCTTCCTTTTGTCAGAACAATAATAAGAAGAAGAAGAATAATTCCTACAGATACAATAGGGCCTTCGCACTGCAAGTGCTCGGGCCCTAATTAGCTTAAATATATACATGGAAATATATACCGTTTTAGTCAAGTTTATTTGCATAAGGCAGCTCAAAGTGCTCCACAAATGCTTTAACAAGAACAGAACATTTTTAATTAATAAAAAAAGCATAAGAATGTAGAATACATAGTAAAATATCAGACAAGAAAATACAGAAATGCTCAGTGAGTAAAGGGTGCAGATGTGATTAATAAAAGTATGTAAAAGAGAATAAATGTAGGTATTGTAATTGAAAACATTTGAAAAAAGTAAGGTTTTTAATTTGGCTTCAAAGACTAAAGCCCAATGCAGATTCGATTTCAGCAGATCTAAAGCACATTGTAGGTTGTATACAGGAATCATGCCTGACGTAACCTAGGTCCTGACCGTTGTGAGATGAGCAACAATAAGAAGATCCCTAAACTGAATTCTGTGTTTAACTGAAGCCATTGTAAAGATGTTAATCTGTTGTGTTCCCTCTTCCTTTTTGTCAGTATTATTTCTGAAGCACTGTGAACAAATTGTAAATGTGTACTGGTCTTATTGAAGAGGCCAGTAACGATGCAATATACAGTGATGTGCTCTTCCAAATCCATCTTTCACTGCAAAAACACCCCTTGTAGAAATTAGCCTAAAGTTCCTAAATCTAGTCAACTTGTCTTATATTAAGCAAAATAACTCAAATTGGACAAAAAACATTTTCTTGGTTAGAAAGTAAAATAATCTAGCCACTAGACAAAACGTATGACCAACTTTCTTGAAACCAGGCTTTTTTCTTTCAATTTTTATTTTTCATCTGTGCACTGAAATCAAGATCCCAAGATTCCTAGCATGCTTTTTATTGCCAGATAGTATTTATTCATGGCCAGAAATAATTATTTCAGTCTTCTGTTAGTTCAGTTGGAGGAAAGTTTTTTTTCAACCAGTTGTTTATCAACATGGTCTTTTAATGAGCGTTCTAGAAAGATCGAGGTATCATTTAACAGCAATTCCATATCCCCATGCTGTTGGTGAACTTGTCAAAGGAAAAGCATCTACAACTCTTGCAGTTTGGCTATTTCCATGTATTTAATGTAAAATATTGTGGATAACAATCATCCTTTTGTCAAATAGTCAAATTTAGCTGTAAGTGCATTGAAAGTAGGCCTCCAGAGCCAGATAAGTTCAAGCGGTTAAGCAGGTTACCTGTGAGGCTATAGTCCATGTGCAGCTGGCACAGGTTTGAATCTTTTCTGCACTACAGAACAAATACAATACCATATCATTAAGGCCCGAGCACTGACAGTGCGAAGGCCCTATTGTATCTGAATTGTTCTTCTGGTGATTACAGATTCAAAAAGAAAGCGACTAAGGGAATGTTTTCACACGGATTGAATAAAATTAGGAGAAAAAAAAGTGAGGAAAGCTTTCCAGGAGCTGTCTTTGGAGCACAGATAGCCGTGTTCTCACTACTTCTCCTGTGATGCATCTACATCGTCTTGCCAACTGAGAGGGCTCACAGGAACAGCTTGTTACAAAGGAAGACTAAATCTGAATGCCATGCCAATAATTTTTGTGAGTGAGTGAAGTGCACATGTACAAAGGGCTCTCCATAAAATTAACATTACTGAGGTTAGTGAAAGCAGCTTTTACAGTACAACATTGTGTGAGCAAATGCCTGAAACATGTTGACATCCATGCTCTAGAGTAGCCTTTCTCAACAGTGGTGTCGCGGCACCCTGGGGTATCCCCTGACTGCTTTAGGGGTGTCGTCAAAAAATTACCTATTCTGACATTTCAGATATAAATATATGAATGCATACATAAATACATTATTTTTGCCTATGAATGAATAAATATATAAATAAATAAATAAGATACCGTATTTTGACGACCATTAGGCGCATATAAACGTCTTCTTTTTTTTTTTTTTATGTGCCGCGCGCCCCAATAACTCAATGCACCCATTGTATTATTGTAAGGCGGACGTAATTGCGGCCACCATGAGAACGTTAAAGGGAGAAGGGGGGCGCGTGAATCACCCTTGAGTCGCGGACGTGTTAGAGACCATCATCATTAGAGACCAGCTGACTTTCGACATCCCGGTGAATCACACGGTGGAGAGGACGGGGACCAGCACGGTGGCGAAACGCACAGCGGGGTTTGAGAAGTCATCGTTCACTGTTTTGCTTGGTTGCCACGCTGATGGACAGAAACTATGGTGATTTTTAAAAGAAAGACTTTGCCTAAGGAGACTTTTCCAGCCGGAGTCATTATAAACTAAAGGCAAAAGAAAATGGCTGGATGGATGAAGGGATGATGATGAGTGGCTGAGGCAGGTCTGTAAGGTGACCTGGTGGTTTTTTCAACACATCACCTCCGCTGCTGATCTGTGACTCTATGCGCGCCCGTCTCACAGACAATGTAAAGAAAGAAGTGAAAAATATGAACGCTGTGCTGGCTGTTATTCTGGGAGGTCTGACGAAGGAACTCCAACCGCTGGACGTCGGTGTGAACCGGCCGTTCAAAGTGAAGCCTGAATTATGGTTCTGCGTTAAAACGACGCAGAGCCTACGACATAGGCTACGCCGTAGGCTATGTGGCGACGCGCACTATACGTGCGCATCATATGCATTTACAGCGATGCAGTGTGGTTTTTAATTATATTTTACTCTGGGATGTCGTGAGATTTTATTCACTTTTGAAAGGTGTCATGACTGAAAAAGGGTTGAGAAAGGCTGCTCTAGAGTCTCTCATCAGCAATGGAGCAATAGTCTTGGCCTATTGGAAGTTTAATTTCTGGGCTCCAAAACCCAGATTGTCTTTTACTGAAGGTATAGTGTAGTGGAGCCATCCAGATGACAGCATTCCCCTTTTGAAAAGATTATTAAATGGCTTTTTGGACTTTAACTTTCTATCTTTCTATCACATCATACTTAATATCTTCATTTGAAACAGCTGTGATTAATCATTACAATAATCTCCAGATTAGCTCTTGATTAGCTGAATTAAACAGATTTCATCAATTACAGGTTTGATTGACTGTGACACAACCACTGAAGAGAAATCCATTTATCCATTATTTATCTCAAGAGCCGTCTCTGTCTCTTTTTCACCATGTCTCGACTTACTGGATTTTATCTAATAACTCAGGATATTTTGCCAGGATCAGAAGACGGAAAAAGGAAAGAAAGAAAGAAAAGAAATAGATTAAAGTTCAGATACAGTCAGACATTTTATTAAAAGATATATACATTTGTCTCAGGCTTCTTAACAGTGGCCTGGATACATCTTGAAATCTCATTTCTTACAACAAATTCTACTTCTGAAACATCTGTTTCTTGCCAATATAGTGTCTGGAAAAAGAGAATAAGACCAAGACATTAGTGACAGCGGATGAGTTTCCATCCACCGGTTTTATATAGAGACATAAAACTTGATTGAAACACCAACGAATTACAGCTCACTGAGAGTTTGGGGGAGATGGAGAAAAAAGTTTTAAAGTTGGTTTAAGTGGAAAATGTTATCAGTAAAAGGAGAGAAAAGGTAAATAGGTCAATGGACACAAATATGGCAGGCAGATCATGTATGACATGAGAATACAGATAGTAGTGAAACTGTCAGTTTTTTGTAAGTAGACTGTAGATCTGTGTAGATTTGTAGTAGATCTGTGTCTTTATTGTCTTTTCTGCATTACTAGTCCAGGTAATAGAAATTATTTTTATTATGTTCTTGTCTTCAGTGATGTTGTGTGACAAAATATCAAACAAATTGAAGGAATACAACGAGGTTCAAACAACAATTGATTCTGCTGCCTAAGGAAATGTTTAAACTGTTCCCCGGCAATGTAAAAATATGTATACAAATCCCAACTGTCGACAATCATTTCCTTTCCTGCCTCATTTGCTCCTGGCAATGAATGGATGATTTATTTGAGTAAGTTCTGTAGGCAACTCCAATTGTTATTTGTGGAAGAATGTGGCCTCAAACTTGAAAGGATAGCTACTTACTTAAGAAAATAGAGGCAATAATGACCTGAAAATATAGACCATGCAGCCTAGCTATCTGATATTAAATGACACAAACCAGATCTCCTCCATCACCGTCACTTGAAAAATATGTTGACATGTTGTGAACTGAACCATATTATCAGGAGTTTAAACACTGCCAGTCTTCAAATTCACAGAGTCACATTTATTTCAGTACATTTATAGTCATTTTAATTGGCTTTGTTTTGCAGTCCTCTTGTGGAGATATATCCAGTGAATAGACTGTGTTTCAGAGAGATCCAGGATTCAATTTACACCAATATGACGATATGCATCCCCAGTCCACCTGTACATATACTCAGTAATTTCCTAGTGTCCCGATTGCCTTTACAACTGTACTTAGAGCTGTACACTTGTGATCAGATCACCCAGGACTTAACACCAGATGTAAATGGCTTCAAAGATAGATTGATATTATTAGTCCTGAACCTGTGGGATTTTGATTCTGGCAGCCACACAGCTAGACATTACTTCTTCTGTTTTTTTCTTTTTTTAAGTATAAACAACTGGAAAGTCCTGACCCTGAAATGAAAGCAAAATTAGACTTTGGAACGTGTATCCAGTAAGAATGAAGGAAGGAAGTCGGTGTGTGGTGATAAAAGAAGAAGAAGAAAAAAAAGAGGACAGGACATGACGTGCATGGGGCCAGCTGGTGAGTGTGATGGATGGATGGAAGTTGTACTTCACACACAGTAGCACACAGTGTTATGGACTCTTTCACACACATACACACATGCTTGAGCACACACATTTAGCTTAAAGATGTTCTTTTTCATTTCAAGTCCATTCAGACAGTGTGTTTAAGGGTATATTTAGGTTCTGTAATGAGGAACTAGTCACACAGTGCTCCACTCCATCTCTGTTCATATCTGTGCACATTTATCTGCCAACCCACCAACATGTCCTATCCCTTTTGTTGTTTTGCATGAAATCTGTTTTTTTTTTGTCTTTATTTTTTTCCTTTTTTCTCCCATTTCAGTTTGTTTCCTCCTTTCTTTTGGTCTGAAAGGATAGTGTTGCCTCAGCCCAGTCTTTTGGTTGCATGAAAAACTTGCCTTTGGGGTCACAATCTTCTTATGATCCAGCCCAATGTTAACATATATTTTTCTGTTGCATTTGCTACAGAAATATCATTTTCCAGGTCTGGTGGATGCAGATAACAGAACACCCTGTGGGGTATTATTTACTCTTTTCTCTACTCTTCTCTCTACATATACACGTAGAGCTTACAGTGTCAATTATGTGAAAGGACACATGAACACCTTTTATAATGAAGTCCAGTAACAATTCAAAACACAAACACTGTTTGATACAATATCATTTAGGTGTTTACACAAATGCATCTCACAATTATCATGCACCTGTACCAGAAATCTCCAAACAGGTGGTGTTTGTGTACCACACATGAGAGTCAGAGTGTTTTATATCAATTTGGGCATCATTGCTGCCAGCCAGAAAACCAAGGAGAGAAGCAGGTATAGAAAGATAAACAGAAGAAAATAAAGACCTAAACGGCTGGCGTGCAGGAACACATCTGATTACAAGAACTATATTTCCTTTTCAGTTAGGTTCATATGTGATGTTTTGCAAATTATCGTTTTGGAAGTGAACAAGTTTGGGTGCAGGAATGGGTCTTGTGTGAGGCAAAGTTATCAAAAGTTTTTTTAATATGCAAACGCATGTGGACATGTTGTGTTTACTTAATCTATGGGCCTTTTTTTCTTGTGCTACTAATGCTAAAACAGCTATGTAGATTATGGGAAAGTTTAATTCACAATGAAACCACAATTTAAACAACAACTCAGTAATGTTAAAGGTAACACACCATCAATTGACCACTGTGCTACTAAAGACTAAGAGCTTCTTAAGAAATGTTATCACTTAGACTGGCTGCCAAATTTAAATCAACTGCCCAAATACTAAGGAACTTATGTAATTATATTGAAAAAAAAACTAGTCCATATTGGCCTGCAGATGATCAAGTATGTCCCTTTCCATTTGTGCTCCCTTGTCACTGGGCAACAGTATGACGACTGGTTTCATCATCAAATAGTCACTATGTGTTTTGGATACTTAGGGAAGAGAGGAGCTTAACTGTTAATATATAACTACATGGTGATGAGTTGGATTAAAGAGGAAAAATTACTCCAAACAGACCCGGTAGGCCCAGAGTTATGGTGAGGGTTTACTGTGAGGGTCTTGCAGAGGAATCTGTTGAAATTCCCTCTTCCAAACTTCCGAGTTTCAAGCACATTTTAAGGGAGGGAGGGACATTGAGTCTGAAAGCGCTATGCCCCATGCCAGCATTGTACAGGCAGCTGTCCAAAGATGCAGCCACAATGTTTTTAGTGCAGTCTTGTGGAAGCAATTGTCAAACATGGTGGTGGATACTGGGATACGAGTGGCTGTCCAGGTGAAGAAGCTCCATCTAGCTTGGTTAGGCCATTGGACTGCAAAGCCACAATAACGGATACTGGCAGTTTCAATTAATTTCGGTCTTAACTGTTAGGAAAAAAATCAGATGTAAGAATAGTTTGGCAAAGCCATGGAAAGCAACTATTGACTGACTCCAAGTCAGTCCTATAAAAATAAAATGTTTGGTCTACATTGGTGCTACCAAATCAGATTCATTCCAGGTGTGATGGACTTGGCTACCCCTCATCACCAATTCTGTTGATTCTATACTTTTTTGTGGAATATGTGGTCTAACTGATAACAATCTTCAAATTTAAATTGAGTAGTTTGCAACTGAGGGTGAAGTTGTGTGGATGAGAATCAGCATCTCCAAATCCAAGGCCATGGTTCTCATTCAAAAAATAGTGTAATGTCCTCACTGTCTTGGGGGGTAAAGTGTTGCTTCAAGTGGAGTAGTTTAAGTATCACAAGGTTTTCATCACATTTAGGGAAAAAACATAGCTGGGAATCAACACACAGATTGATGTGTTGTCTTCAGTAATGCTGACTCTGCACTTGTTTGTTGTGGCTAGGAGAATGCTAAGCTGAAAACCAAGACTTGGTTTATTAATTGGTCCTTATATCCTATCCTCACCTACACCTGTGGATAGAGACTGAAAGAACAAGACTGGAGATAGAAGTGGCTAAAACGGCCTTTCTCTGCAGTTGAACTTCCCTTTGGGGATAAGGTGAGAGGTTTAATCATGTAGGTCTCTGCTTCTTCACATCTAGAGGAGTCAGCTGAGGTGATTGATACATCCTCCCGGACACATCCCTGGGGAGGTGTTTTGAGCATATTCAGCATGGAGGTGTCCCCAAGGCAGATCCAGGATACTTTGGAAAGAGTATACCTCTCGGCCAACGTGAGAAGGCCTTGGTATCACCCCAGAAGGGCTGGAGGAGGTGGCAGAGGACAAGAGGGTTTGGGCCTCTCTGTTTAGGATGCTTTTCCCATTACCTAAACCCGAATAAGTAAAAGTAAATGGATGGATGGCACTTATACTAAAAGTATATGGAAATACTTAATGTTAAAGAACATATGTATACTGAGCAACAAGTAAAGCACTTTTAATGATGAACGTCACTAAATGACAGTGTTGATATTTACCATATCATTCATTTCTTCGTTGTCTCCTTTTGCTTGTCTCCGCTCATATTTATTTTCCATTTTCTGAGCCAAAATCAAAAACCACATTTCTCGGTGACTGTCCTTCTTGTTCTGTGTCAACATGTGCATGTGTTTATGCGTGGATGAATGGGAATATGCCACGGGGTGTTTACAGCACCATCTGTCTTTGTCCCAACTCATTCATACATACTAGCTCATGCACAGATGCAAACACACACTCGCCCATCTGGGTGGAAAAGCAATGCTTCAGTGTGCATTTTGTCGGTAAAAAGGTGGAAAGAACTGAGATAGAGATAAAAGTTTTAAAAATGTGTGTGTGTGTGTGTGTGTGTGTGTGTGTGTGTGTGTGTGTGTGTGTGTGTGTGTGTGTGTGTGTGTGTGTGTGTGTGTGTGTGTGTGTGTGTGTGTGTGTGTGTGCATGCTGATGTGGTATGTGAGCAGTTCCCAACTCATTCTTATTGCAAATATCTTAATAACATTCTCATTTCCAATTTCTCTCTGTCTCCCCCTCCTTCTCTAGTTTTCCTCGTGCTTCCACTATCTCGTCTCTCTTTTTTGTATGCTAACAGCTTGATTAGGGATTTGTTGGCCTCCTGGCAGTTTGAACCAATCAAGAGCTAGTTTAACTGAGAGCGCTCACACCTGTCCTGACAGGAATGGTAACGACCGTGACCAATCACCACCAATCTGTCCCGTTTCCACGGTGATCAGCTTATTTTGCAATGCCCAAGGTGGGGTATGGGTAGAGGCATTGCATTCAGATGTTTCTGTGAACTCAAAATCAGAGTAAAAAGGGAACCTTTTGCTACATCTTTAAACTTGAGCTAAAAACACATGTAACCAGCTTGCTGTAAGTGTCATGGTATGAAAGTTTTGACTTAGTTTTACAACTGAATGTTGTACCACAAAGCAGAATAAGAAGGTCAGCAATGTTTGTTCCGACTTAAGTCAGGATTTCAACATCTAAGGCAGCTTTGTCTTAAAGGTATTGTGACATAATTTTTAACATGCTTTTAACACTATTAAAAGTCTTGGCCAATATCCCTCAAATGTGTCTAAAAAGGTATAACAAGAAAAACTTCACTCTAGTACTCCATGCCTGGCTTTTTACGACGGTGTTTTTTTGCGCAGTGAAAAACACGTCCTTTTCCCCCTTTTCTGTCAATGATTGCCCTGCTCCTCCTCCCAACCTCCTCCAACTCAACTGCTACACACTTCTGCCGTCTCCACACACACGCGCGCACACCGAACCACAAACACCCACACCCACAGCCCAGACAGGGCGACTACAGCCCGGGGATGAAGTCCGGGACCAGAGGACTGGAAGGCAGCACCGTAGCTCCCCGCAAGCAATACGCTAACAGCGGCGTCAGAGAGTTAAGCCGGGAGCGACAGGCGAAGCATGCACGGAAAAGCAGCACGGCGAAGCAGTCCACAGCAAACAATCACAAAAATAAAGGCATGCGAAGCAGCAGTGTCCCCTTGTCTTAAGTCCAGTCAGTGGCCGCGGGTCTTTTTAGCAGTTGACCTCCGGTGATGAGAACAGAAGAGGCTCTAAACAGCTCCGTGTTAAGCCTGATTTATGGTTCCGCGTTAAATCGACGCAGAGCCTACGCCGTAGGGTTCAGCGTACGGTGTGCGTCGCCGCGTAACCCTACGCCGTAGGCTCTGCGTCGGTGTAACGCGGAACCATAAATCAGCCTTTATGGTGCGCTGGAGAGGAGAGGAGGCAGGGAGCTGGGTGGAGGGGGCGGTGATTTAGCGGCCCTTTACGTAACGGTCTGCCACCAAACCAGATGCGCCGTTTTTGCATAATTGTGCGGAAAATCCCAGAAAGCACACAATACACTGAATGTTAAAAGTTTGTTTTTTTTGGGTGTAATTGATGTCAAGACACCCAACAAAACACAAAAAATCAAGAAAAATGTGTTTTTCATGTCACAATACCTTTAAGGTGGCTTGGTCACCATGGTAATTTAGGCTGAACTCATAATATGATCTGGGGAACGTTTCCTTTAAAAATTACAGATTCAATTATGTGAAGAATCTTTTTCCATATTCTTTTCTTTAATCAAATCATGCTGAAAGCAAAATTTTAATATCCTCAGGCAAAAGTAAATGTTGACTTCTCGCATTCTATGTTTAATTAGCTTATCATCAGAACTGAAATTCAATAATTCAACCATCATCTTAAATCGGCCAGTGCATTTACACGATGATTGGCCAAATGTAGCTTATAATGCAATGTTGATCAATTTTTCTGAGCATCTACAGGTTACTCCAGAAATATTTGGATAATTAAAATGTTTATAATTTTAGCCTTAATATACCACAATATTTTGAATTCAAACAAACAATCAAGATGTGATCTCCTAGACTCCCAGATATGCATTTCCTTTTGGCCTCTATGAATCTATTGATGGTTTGTCCTGCAGCAATTTTACGGAGACCCCTACGGGACATGGAGAGCATGGACAGTTTGCGATGACTGTGTGCAGTTAATTTTAGTACTCTTTTCAAATGTCTCAAACTGATATGAAACTCATGCCTTTCAGCAAGCACAGTTTAAATATATTTGTATTGCAGCCTTATCTCAAAATAACTCTGTAAACCTCTCCCAAGGGCGTGGGTGCTCCATTATTGTGTCCACAGTGCTGCATGAACTAAGAAGTAAAGATCCCACATCATTTTCGCAAGATAATTCAAAAGTATAGCAAGAGAACGCAAAAACTATTGCAAGGTAATGCAAAATAAAAAAAAATCTCCCCGTGTCCCCTAAGGGGCCTTGTTGTGATTTAATCTTGACAGTATTAAAAAAAAAAAAAAACTGACCAGAAATTGATGTTGAGTTGATAACTTGAAGCGTAAATTCTCAGCTGAGGGAAAACGTCAAGTATCAAAACCTCTTGGGCTGCAACTTATGACGCCAAAGAAGCTTTGCAGTTACAGTACTGTTTGAATTATTATCTTTTCTTTTCCATTATTTTCATATTCCTCAAACAGTTTCCATTTACACAACCTCTTCTTCTTATTAATGAAGTGTCATGAGATCTGTGAGTTCTATGTTGTAGAGCACAGAGCCTGAATGAAAGCCGGAGTTAACAGATTTAGTGGGTAATATCACAATGCTAGTCCCAATTATAGCTGCTTGTGGCTTTTGTGCTTCTCTAGCCACCTTTTTTTGCTTGAAGAAAGCCTTCGGAAAGCATGTTGAAACAGCTTTATAGCATCTGGGTTGTCACTGCTGCAACTGCATCTAGTTATTTATCACCTCTCTGAGAAAATATACACATCTGAGAATACACTTTGATCAGCAAGTCCTTTATTGATGTCCATGTAAGACTAATTTCATGCCTCTGTTCATGTCTTTTGATCAACTGCAAAAGCTTCATATTCAGTTGTTTTTTTTTAGTAAATTCAGCTCTATTTTACACCAACCTGCCTTTCTGTAGCGAGATTGCATTTTTCCACTTTACAGCAGTCTTGATAGTTAGCATTTAGGGAACTTACAAACTTATTTGTGGCATTATCCTTCATGTGAGGATCGGTTAAGCTTTCATCGCATTGTTAGGAATAGTGCACCTTTTTTTTTTTTTAAACCTGCTTTTCCCCTACTCCAAATCATACCTTAGAGTCCTTTGTACTGTTATGTATTTCGTTATGCATAGTATAACTAGAAAAACATTTCTAGTTGCCCTTTTGTCTCTCACGCCTTTTACAATTTTTTTACCTATATTCTTTCAGAAAACCAGCTCCTAAATAAGTAAATATTTCATGGGAAATAATCTTGAACCAGGAGAGGAGCAGATGCACACCGCAACCTTTCATCAGCACTGTGAGCGTAGGCGATGCTGGCATTTGTTTCTATTCATCTGATACCTGTGACTCATTCTTATTAATATATGCACTTATTTATTCATTATTATGCCCATATTTTATTCATCTGTTGATTTTATTTTGATTTATATATTTTTAATTTACTGCAATGCTTGCTACTGGAAGTGTCATCAACTGTCAGAGTTTGATCAAACAGTAATGTGAATGAGTGTCTATGTACGAGAGGAAAAAAACAAAAAAAATTGATGCAGCAAGTACGTTATACGGTCATATTTCACGCATTTATGAAACTCTGCTTATCCTTCAGCTTTGAAAATAAGACTTTTACAGACTGTCAGTGGTTGACATTTCCCCCAGTTTTTGTTTCTGTTTTGCCCCGCCTGTCTTCCATCTGCCCTGATTGTTCACACCTGTGTCTCATTACCCCCTTGTGTATATCTGGTTTTGTCTTTCCCTTGCTCCTGGTGGTTCCGTCCTGTTTCCTTCCTCCATGTGTCCTGCCAAGTTTTTCAGGTTTTGCTCTAGTGTTTTTTTAGTTAATCCTGCTCTGAAGCGTTTTTGGTTCTTGCCTTTTGTTAAAATAAACCCTTTTTGCTGAACTCCTGCCTCTCGCTCTCCTGCATCTGGGTCCTCATCCAACCACTCCGTGACAGAACGGAACCACCAGGATGGACCCATCGGGAGAGAGTTTCGCCTTCTGGGACTACGTGTACCGGGAGGCGGAACTCTCCATTCGTGGTTGGCGGCACCCGGAGGAGCTGGAATCTCCCTTCTGGGGAACACGCCAGCCCCAGCTAGCCGCTGTTCCGGCGGTGGTCTTGGGCGCATCTTCGGCGGTGGTCCCGGACGCATCAGCCCCTGCTCCGGTGATGGTCCCAGACCCCCCGCAGCCAGTGCCACGGACCTGGGTTCCCCTGCAGCCAGCGCTGAGGACCCAGGTTCCCCCTCAGCCAGCGCCGAGGACCCGGGTTCCCCCTCAGCCGGCTCCTCATATCCTGAGTTCCCCGCAAAGTCAAGGTTCCCCGCAAAGTCAAGGTTCCCCGCCAAGTTGTCCAGGTTCCCCGCCAAGTCGTCCAAGTTCCCCGCCAAGTCGTCCAAGTTCCCCGCCAAGTCGTCCAAGTTCCCCGCCAAGTCGTCCAAGTTCCCCGCCAAGTCGTCCAAGTTCCCCGCCAAGTCGTCCAAGTTCCCCGCCAAGTCGTCCAAGTTCCCCGCCAAGTCGTCCAAGTTCCTCGCTGTTCCCTCCCTGTTTTGTGTTGCTTTTGATCCTGCCAAGCAGCGCTTTTGGTTTTTGTAAAATAAACCTTTTTTGCTGAACTCCTGTCTCTCGCTCTCCTGCATCTGGGTCCTCATCCAACCACCCCATGACACAGACATTTATTCGGCGAACTGGTCAAGTTCTACCTTTCTGTCATCATGAGGTGTTCTCAGCAAAATCTTGAAATTCTCCATTCGTCTTTCACCATCTTTAGACTCATTCCCAGACCGCGAGCTCCTCCCAGCTATTACTCCATAGCTGCTTGTTCCTGTGTTCATCATCATCATTAGAGCTGGGTATCATCACTGACCTCCCCATACAATTCCAATACACTAGGTCCCAAGTCGATACGATTTACGATACGATTCGATATCGATATTCTAGTTATAATACCAATTTTGCTTTGACAATGGAAGGGATTCTCAAGGATCACGTTATTCCTGCCGGAATAACGTGATCCTTCCACGCGCCACGCTCACTCCTCAGGTTAAGGAGGAGACCTGAGCTCAGTGCAGGGCCCTCCTGGGGTTGGTAGAGGGAGCAATGCCCAGGACTGACTTAGATAGGAGCACTGGGTGATGAAAATGGGGAAAAAAATCGTGATTAAAAAAAAAATATATAAATTTTTTTTTTTAAATCGATACTTGGATTTATGTATCGATAATCGTTCCTACACATGTATATCAATAAAATATCGGTATATCAATATTTTTAACCCAGCCCTAATCATCATCATCATCATCATCATCATCATCATCTTTTCTTGCTAACAAAAGGCAATACTTGGACTTTGTGCATAAACAAGTATCTTCAACCTCTGCAAATATATGAAAAGATAATAATTATGTTATATTTCAAAAATAATTCTCACAAAGGCTTCTGAAAGGAGTATTCAACTATACCTTCAACAATTTTTACTCCATTACACATTTCCATATTTTCAAGCTTTTTTCCATGCACTCATCATTCAATGAAAAGACTAATGGCTTTGCCGATAAGACATGAGCATTGATTCAGATATACGTGCACATGAACATGTGCACACACACTCCAACACAGATGGTTGGATCAATTTAGAGTGTGCTAATTGGCTGTCACGACCTCTTCGAGCTGATACCATGAAAGCCTTGATCCTGAAAAAAAAAAAGGCCCGGGGGATTCATTCAGATATACAAGCAGGGCAACACATGGCTGCACGAACACACTGGCACTGTTGAACACAATGAAAACAGGGGAAAAAGCCTTCCCGTGAGATCAAATGCAAACCTTGCTGAGCATCAGAGCCATTCATAATGTGTAAATATGTACTGTACGCTGTCTTTAAATTTCAGTTGGAAACTCTTCTACCACTTGAGGTGAGTCCTGCTGCAATACTCTCATGTTGTCTTCAACTGAAAAAGGGGGTAATTTGGTGTTAGTCTAAGCCTTCAGGCGAAAGAAAAATTATGTCATCGACATAATTTTTTTTTTTTTTTTTGGTGAAAGAAATGATGACAGATGATCATAATGGTGATTTCTTTAAAGAAGTTTGTAAAAAATATTTAAGAGAGCAAAATTAGCACTGTCGATAACTGCATGTTAAAATCACTGAATTTAAAAAAAGAAAACAGTGTTCCTTTAAGACTGGAGCGGGAATGCATAATTCTCCCGTCATATCTGCACATTTTTACTGCGAATAGCAATACACGGTTAATTTAATCTTACGGTACTTTTGTTAGCAGTTAAGCCCGAGCAGGACAACTGGGACGCCTGATCGATCAGAAGGCTCTGCATGAAGAACACTTATCCATCGGCAGCTGATATTACCACATAGGCATGAGGAGCATAAATCTTTACTGTGCCAAAACGTCAAACATTAACCTTGCCCACTTATGTACGTACTTTTATCAGTAAAAGAATGCAGGACCATCACATTGTGCAAAGATTACAAAGTTATTGCTGAGGAAGTAGAGAGGGGTTGGGGGGGGGACTACTGGATTGACCTGCCAGTGCAAAAAGGAGGAATATGTGATGGCAAAGGCCGAAAACCTTCAAAATGGCAGAAGGAGTAGTTGGCCAACACTGAAACCATCGAGGTATGTCAAGCAAGATGTCTGATGAAATGCTAATGCAAATCAGTGATTTCGACAGGATAATCATGGCCCAGTCGAACCAGCCTTAATGAGAAGAAAAGGGATCGGAGTAAAAGCAGTGAAAAAAAGGAATAAAGTGGCTGCATTTAAAATACAAGCCTCAATTCTTCTAATAGTGCTGAACATTGTAAGTAAAGGAACAAAGCGTTCAGTAAAGTTACGAGTTTACTATGGCTTTAAATAAGTATATAAAAGAAGAAGAAAATCATCCTGGTTACAGTTGAAAAGCTGAAAAAGAAAAAATCATGTCCATCAACATGTTTTAACAAATATGCCTTTATTCCTGCCTTTATCATCACAAAAACGAACAGAAAATTGCACCAGGATGTACAACCAAGGAAAGTTATTGTGACCAGATTCAGTCCACGTGTTAAGTTGTTGGATAGCAGGAAAGAAGTGCACGTCTAAAAAGGGCTTAAAGATGACTTTGGACCTACGTTTTCCAAGTCCAAGTCGAGGCATGTTGGAAGAGCATGAAAAGATGTAAAATCTTGATTTTCTGTTATAAATAGAAACGTTTGACATTAGGTGTTGAGTTGGTTTAATGGCCACCTTCTCAATGGTGTCCGTAACTCTTTCTACAAAACATGGAAAAATGGAGATAGCAGCATGTTTTTAAGAACAAGAGCAATGAAAAGCTTGCTTTACTCCAAGATCCTTGGCTCGTTCTGGTCCCATTTGTTTCATCTCCTGCTGCCCTCTGAGAAAGTGTTTAAATGATGAACATAGAAAAAGAACAAATTCCAAAAGAAGAAACCACTACCTATTTTACATTCTAACCAACTTATCTGCCACTTTTACAACCCTCTCAGCATTTCACCATCCAAATCCAATTTAGCTCATGTTTCTGTTGTCACCTCATTCCCCCTTTTACCTCTCTCCTCCCCGTCTTTTTCTTGCTGCTTTTTATCCTTTTCTTTCTTCCATTATGTTTTCCTCTCGTCCATCACCTGTTCTGGCTCTTTTCCCCGTTACACCTCTTGCTTTCGTCTTACTTCCATTTCACTCCTCACCTCTCCCCCTCCCTCCTGTCCCTCCCTCTATCTCTCGGTGGCGACATGAAAGGCTACCTGTGCGCTGATAGCCAGGGGAAAAGGAGGGCAGAGAGTTAATTAACTTGCTATCTGGGACTGACTGTTAATAGGAATTGGAACTGTTAATAAGAATACAGTGTTTTTTGCACCCTGTTTGCAGAAAAATAGCGTTAGACAGGATACACTTGGACAGCGTGTGTGACTGCAACATAGCTGCGGTATACTATGCACATCAGTTATTGTATGTGGATGCACACATTCACGCACAGGAAAGCGTTTGATTATGTGCACTCAAACACATACAGAAAGGTGGCAGGTGTAATTTCACGCATTAGGACTCAAGAAAGGAAAAAAAAAAATGAAAACTACACCCTGGCTAAAACCCACACCCCTCCGCCAAGCACACTCGCTGTGTCTCCCATCCCCCCTGGCTCTCTCCTCTCTCTCAACTCGAACCCTTTGAAGATAACTTTTTCTTATTAGCCTAACAATGGCGGCACGGAATGCAGAACGAGACGGGGAGGAACAGACCCTGCACCTATCATTTGTTCCTCCTGCAGGGTGGGAATGCAAACGAAGAGGGCGGAGAGGAAGAAGTAAAACAGAATGAGAGGTAGGCAAAATGGAAGGGAAGTTCAAATAGACATCACAAGATAACACTTTAAAAAAACAACCTCTCCCCCAACATTTAAATGGTCCCAAGTGCATTTGTCTGTTGTTTTTGTGTCTGTGTGTGTGTGTGTGTGTGTGTGTGTGGTTGTCCAACCCTTGCTCCAAACTTTGATAATAAAACCTTTCTGATGTGCATTCTTTCTAACAGTCATGAAGGCTTGCTCCCTTTTTGTTCACAACAAAAACACTCTTCCACACCCGCATGATTGATTTTAAGTTCCACCCATGGCACAAACACGACTGCTATGCTTCCCGTGAACCCCATTTTCAGGTAATCTCTTTCTTTTTCTATACTATGACATCCTTTCCCTCTGTCTCCAATCCAGTCTCAATCCTTCACTGAGGTAGGGGGCATTCAGGCAGGATTGCCAGGTCCTCATGGTGACAATGAGGAAATGCTTGCCCTTTGAAGAGCTATTGGTGACCCATAGAACTGTCTGGAGCATGATTAGCATGATGCTTAGGAGAAGAGAGACAGGAAGCAGGTTAAATGTAGGTTGAAGGAAAAAAGAGACAGATGGAGGAGAGGAGGAGCAACTTGAAAGAAAGGGATGAAAGAGGAAAGAAGGTTGGAACGGAAGTACAGGACAGTTTAGGAAAATGTTTTTAAAATCATACATTAAAGGAGCTGTATGTAAAAGCAATAATAAAACGAATCATAAAATGACCCCGATATGTCAACAGACATTTAAAAATCATGTTCATTTCAAATACTTATGTCACTGACAACAGCACTCAAGCCAGGATATTCCAGTTTAAAAAGAGGAGTTGCAGCCCTCAACTGATGTTTATGTTGTCATTTTTTGTTTTGACCTGAAGCTCCACCCTCCACCTATCTCCCAATCACCAAGTTAGTATTGTTTCGGCATCCGGGTTGCCAGCTCGGCTCTAATTATCGCAGCCATGGCAGCCTACGTTCCTGCTGCATTCTGCAGCCTACCTGGCAACCTCTGGTCGGGGGGAGGAGGGGGAGGGTACACGCCGCTCAACAATATTTTGAAAGTGACTGCAGTACCAGTTTTGGACATTTCTTACAGACGGCTCCTTTAAGTCATATACAGTACACTATCTGATAGTTAAGACGTATTCAGTCAGATAATACCTGCGAAGAAATTAAAATCATTGATGTCTAGTTCTGGGGCTATTCCAACAAAAATCATTTCAGCTTAACATCAACTACTATTCCAACAACTCTCACAGCCTGGTGACAGCTTCACTTCTGCACCATCAGGGCACACACCTATCCGAGATGATCCTGACCTCTTACAGTGTAGATTTAAGAAATTAAAATATATATTTCACACATCAAATTGAACATTTCTTAGAGAGTCAATAAATTACAAAACATGAATCAAAAAACCTACAAACTGTTGAACAGAAGTGATGTAAAAGTCTGCACTGAGTGGTAACTTCAGGCCTTTATATTGGCAATCTGTGATGATGTTGTGTGATGCCTATTTACATATTTCATGTTTATAAAGTTGTTATTATATGTGTTTGTAACTCTAACGCACTTAACTGCTGCCTGTCTTGGTCGAGGCACTTTTGAAAAAGAGATTTTTAAATATCATGAGTTTCTTTCCCAGGTTAATTAAAGGTTAATAATAATGATAAAATAATATATAATTATCCCCACCCACATCACAATAAGAGATTTAGCGATACGATATTTTTTAATCCCAACGGATGTGTTAACACTTAAGTCACAGTAAACTTGCTGATTGCAGATGTTTTGTTTAAAGGCATATTTTATTACATTTAGGAAGAGTCCCTTGGTCTTAAGGGTCTCCTGTCCTTATGCACAAAAATCATGCAAGATGAAATGTCAAGAAGTGAAAAGAATTGTCAGTTGTATGAATGCTGAAAACACTAGTGTGGAGAAATCACATGGTTATATATGACTGTGGCAGGGTGGAGGAGCAGCCACTCAGCTGATTGGGCACACCTGTGCCCAATCGCCTCTCCACCCTGCCTGCCTTCATAAAGAGCAGCTGCACACCA
Source organism: Cololabis saira (assembly GCF_033807715.1). Classification (NCBI taxonomy): domain Eukaryota; kingdom Metazoa; phylum Chordata; class Actinopteri; order Beloniformes; family Belonidae; genus Cololabis; species Cololabis saira. The sequence goes on along the minus strand of NC_084595.1, from coordinate 40,217,452 downwards.
GCAAGAGGTCTGCTGGGAGGAAGCTGCTGAAGGTGATGGCACGTGTGTCTTGGGTGAAAGAAGAGTAAATAAAGGAGTTCCTGCACTAAACCCTGTGTCCTCTGTCCTGTCGGGTGACCCCGGAGCACTAGCCTTGCTACACTGGCGCCTAACAGGATGGAGGAGGAATGCGGGGAGCGGACCCTGGAGGCGCTTGCACAGGTGCTGGCGGACATGGCAGCCCTGATCCAGAGCCAGGCGGAGCGGCAGACCGCAGCGCTGGAGACGCTGGCAGCGCAGCATTAGGCAGGGTGGGGTCGCCCGCCTACTCTGCTCGCAGAGGAGAGGCCGTTCACCTTCACCTACCCGGACGTGCGGCGAGTGGTGCTGGACTGTCCAGGGCGGTCCTCGGAGGACGACCCCTTCTCCTTCACCTGCCCATATCTGAGGCGAGCGGTGCGGGATCGTCTGGGGCGGCCCTCGGCGGTACTGGACGCGCCGGTTCCTCAGGCGTTCCTGGACGCGCCTGTTCCTGAGGCGGTCCTGGACGCGCCGGTTCCTGAGGCGGTCCTGGACGCGCCGGTTCCTGAGGCGGTCCTGGACGCGCCGGTTCCTGAGGCGGTCCTGGACGCGCCGGTTCCTGAGGCGGTCCTGGACGCGCCGGTTCCGGAGGCGGTCTTGGACGCGGCGAGCACACCTGTGCCCAATCAGCCTCTCCACCCTGCCTGCCTTCATAAAGAGCAGCTGCACACCAGCAAGAGGTCTGCTGGGAGGAAGCTGCTGAAGGTGATGGCACATGTGTCTTGGGTGAAAGAAGAGTAAATAAAGGAGTTCTTGCACTAAACCCTGTGTCCTCTGTCCTATCGGGTGACCCCGTAGCACTAGCCTTGCTACAATGACGTTGGACCAGTATGAATCAGTAGAGTTTCAAAAATTACTGCAAGAGTGAAGATGCATCAGGGCGATTGTGCAAATCTTTTTTTTTTTTTTTTGACATGTCACATATCAGTAACTCGGAGTAACAATTAATCATGAACATGAACTCAAATTCTGTTTCAAACATGGCTTCAATATAGTTGTTGAAGCCATCTGCAGCAACGGGTATTAAAATGTTTCTTATTGAATTAAACTTTTTAAAGACAATTGTAAGAAACATAAGAGTAAACTCAAAATTGGTCAATTTCAGTTTGTGGGTAAAGATGAATTAAAGCCATCAATATTTGGCACTACTATAAACATGTACAAGCTACAGTTGGTTCATTTTGCATTTTCACCCAATCACTTTTCCTTAACAGCGCTGCACATCTTATTTAAGCGATTCTCAGTCAAATCATAAATGGGAAAAAAAAAATATTTTACAAAAAGTGTTTAAACATTTTCTATGGCACCTTGGCAAAATTAATTTTTTACCTTCTTCCAACATGCAAAAGCTTGATTAGCGTTGGCCTTTGGCATTCTCAAACTCAGGGAATTTGAGAAGGCACATATCTTTGTAAATAAGCTTCCACAATTCGAAGTCCTGTGTCATCTACAAAGACCCCTGTGATGAATCTGTGGCAAGTTACCGATTAGGAAAAGGATTTAAACCCTTTCTTTCACCCCTAGGGGGCAATAGCGTAAGTACTTGTGAAATAGAACTCCCTGTAATGTTAGCTGTCTAGTACAAGTAGCTGAGCAAGTTGCTGTTTGCTTCAAAAACTCAGACACTCCAGTAGAGATTCAGACTAGTCCTGCAGACACGGTCGAACCCCAAAGTAACAACAACCAAGCAGCACTAATGATGTGGTAACAGTGTGAGTAGCAACATGCTGTCTTGAGTTTGTTCAGGGCATTTATTGTGTGTAAAGCACAGGGACCAAGACTTTTTCTTCTGAGGAGTTAAAAAAAAAAAACTAGCACAATGTCTGCTTAACATGACCTAATAATTCAGGGTCCAGGCCAGGATGCACAGCTGCAGTCTTACACAATGCTCTGCTGTTTCTAGAGGACTACCGCCTGCCAATAAAAATATAGGAATTCATTATGTAATTGGCGATTCTAACATGGTGCCTAGCAAAATAGAACTGGTGTAAATTCTCCACCCTCCAAAAGTTCACCAAGTGCGGCGTGATAGAGGCATTAATCCAAAAAACCTTGTAAAAATGAAAACCAATGCGCATTTAATATCAATTAACCTAACCCCTAGGGATTTTTGAGGTGAATTTCACCTGAACAGGCCTATCCAAATTAAATCAACAATATCTCCACAATATGCATAATCTTGGTCTCAATGGATAGCTAAGACCTCAAAGCATACATTTCCAGTGTCAGAAAAATTGTGAAGGTTCACATGCAAATTGGAATAAACCAAAGAAAGAAAATTACATTTTTATCCTTGTCTACTTTGTTTTTAGTTTGCACAGTGGAAAAATCATGATAGCAATGCATATAAATATAAAGACACCACTACCTGGATTCAGCAACTCTTTATCTACAACTGTACCAAATGACATGAGAATAGCTTAAAGCATATAGGTTTTATAAAGGTTTTAGTGTGGATAGTACCAGGCGGACTCTATTTGGACACTTGGATACCTATACTGTGCCAAAATGTGCTAAATGTGTTTTTTACCTCTTTAAAAGGGATATGGCTATAAAATACTTTGATGATTTGATGGTACATGAATTTGTGAATGTAAAATCTCAATCCAAAAATCACTGCGCTCTGTGCGGGTCTCTCTGTGGGTGGTGCTCTCTGCGCTGTGCAACTGTGGGTCACTGATCCAAGATGGCTGCCGCGCTCCAGCTCAACAGTAGAGGCCTGATGGATGAAGTCTCGTTCAAGTGTAATATATAGTTTTAAAGCTCACGACATCTAAAGTGTCTTCAAAGTTTACGTAAATTCCCAAAAGCCACGAAAAGTCAATAAAATGGCCGCGACCGACAGGATATGAAATGACGGCGGATGAAGCAGTTTCACTTCTATGAAGGATTAAAGTTATTCTATGCAACTTCCTAGAGCTAGCAAGATTTGAAAGTGGCGCTTTATATGATACCCACTACGTTGGGGTGGAGAATATGGATCTTATGTTCTGTTGCGTTCTGTTTTTGGTGTTGCTCATGTTGGGGGCGCCATCATTGGTTGCAATTTTTTGGGTATTTTTTGGTCAAAGGTATTTTGAAGTTGTTATAAATCAAATACTTACAAAATGTAGTTGGAGTTTTGACATGTTGGCTTTGGGGCTTCTTGTTTGAGAAACATACATAAAATATAAAATACCCTGACAGCACTTGAGTAACTTTTTCCACACATGAACTGGTGCATACAGCTGCTGGACCCGGTACCGGGTCCCTCAGGGGGAACGGGTTAAAAACAAAAATTGGTGGACTGGATGTCCACCAATTATTTGCTTCTAAATTCCAATAAAACAGAGGTTACTATTTTTGGTCCCAAGCATTTTAGGAAGGCATTAGATGGTGTTGCCATGGCCTCCAGTGCTACTGTGTGCAAAACCTTGGTTTTATTTTTGATCAGGATTTGTGGTTTAAACAGCAAATTAATCAGTTTTGTAAAACAGCAATTTTTCCCATCTCCGTAATATTGCAAAGATTAGGAGAATCCTCTCCCAGAATGATGTGGAAAAACTAGTTCATGCGTTTATATCTTCTAGGCTAGATTACTGTAATGTATTATTAGCAGGATGTCCAACTAATTCGCTGAATAACCTCCAGCTGATCCAAAAAGCAGCAGCGCGAGTGCTGGCAGGAATCAACAAGAAATCACGTCTCTCCAGTGTTAGCCTCCTTTCACTGGCTCCTCGTAAAACTTAGAATCCAATTCAAAATTGTATTACTTGCGTATAAAGCCCAAAATGGCCTAACTCCGTGATATTTGCAAAACCTAATAGTACCTTATGTTCCTAATAGCTCTCAGATTGCAGGAGGACGGACCTTCTGCTATCAGGCCCTATTACTATGTAACCAACTACCTGTTTGGTTAAGGATGCTGACACCACCTCCACCTTTAAACCCATACTTCAAACGTTTCTGTTTAGTAAAGCCAATAGTTAGTGAAAACTCCAGTGTGTTAGGGCCAGTAGTCCTAGCTGCAGCTCCAAGATTAAAACAGCTTGTCTTAAAGATAGCTTGATATGTAGATATAGGCCTATGTAGAGGGTTCAGAAAAGGCCTCCAGTTTTCAGTTTTCCACTAACCCCCCCCCCCCCCCCCCCCCCTCCCCTTTTTAAAAAAAAGATTATTCAGAACTGCTCCAACTGCTTTTCAACTCTATTGGACATCGTATTAGACTCCTTTTAATGACCGAGGGAACACCACAGTATTAGTAATGGCCCCACACATGCGCAGTCAATAATAAATCGCTGCTGGCCGAGCAAAGCAACACTAACGGATGTGTCCTGTTCCTCATTATTCACAGGTATTAATTTCAATTAATTTAAAGTGTTTAAAATGTACTTGAACAAGAAGTTTACGACCCATTCCCCTAGATCTGAGGCCGGTAACAGCTACGCTGCAGGGGGACACCAACATGACCCACTGGGCGGTGCCCATCACCCCTCCATCCCTTTCCATGCTTCAGATCAACCCTCAGTTATTAAGTGCATCTCATAACCATGATTGTTCTCCATTGTTATTTTAGTTTGTTGTGCTGGTCTGCCCCTTCCTTTTCTCTTCTTTGAATATTTCTAGGCCAGAGCTTCAGAAGCTGCATGTTGCCCTGCAGTCCCACCCTCTGATCATCCCACTGCTTGCTTCCACCTGTTTATATGGATGTCTGTTGGATGCATACTGACATCCTGGCCTGTCTCTGCTCTTCATTCTCTCTGTCTGTTCTCTCTTTTCCTGCTCTGCCCAGCAGGATGGTCCCCCCTTATGATCCAGGTCTTGCTACTGTTTGGCTTAAGGTTTTTCTCCCACTAGGGGAGTTTTTTACCTGCCATAGTTCTATCCTCGCAGGAGAACATAGTAGTGGTGGCATCATGCTATGGTAAGGTTTTGCATTGGGAACAACAGGAAGATTAATCCAATGTGAAGGGAGTGAACACAAAATAATGTCTTTTGCATTTACAAAATAAAGTGTGGAAAAAAATCTGAATACCTTCTGAGGCTGTTTGCCCACATACATCTGATATTGTATGATTATTTTTGTTATCTTCACATGTACAGAAAAATTGGACCTTTCCTCTGTTTACCTTTTTATCTGTTATGAAAACATTTCTTCATAGAGATGTTTCTCATCTGGGATTAGTGATTACTTGTCTACGTTAATGGCAATATAATAATGTATCAGCAGCAATGGTGAGGAAGAGGAGGACAAAGAAAATGAAAAAGATATGGAAAGTAATGGATGGAAAAAAAGTAGTGGTGCCTGAGATACATTTCCATTTAGATGGGAGGGCAAAGTATTTTTTTCCTCTTCTGAGGAGAGAGACAGCATTTTGATGTGGATCATTCTAGACGGTCATTGCAGTAAAATAGAGGTTGTACTTTGCATCTTCATGAGTTTGAATCCAAACTTCCAAAGAGTATATCAAAACTTTTCTAAAGAGCTGGTCTCAACCTCCCAGGCACACATCAAAAAGAAGCTGTAATGCAATCTTGTTCAGAGAGTAAGATGTGAAATTGAAATGATCATTTATCTTTGTGTTTTGAACAAGTGTGTGATTGTCTTAAGCTGCCTTAAGGGTTTGTGGCTAACCATCAATTTCCACATTTTTCGAATTGTCATTTTTGTGCTTTCATGAAAAAAAACCTGTTCTAACAAGAGTGAGATCCACTATTTTTGTGTGCAGTAATTTAGCTTTCAGCTCATTCACATGAAGTTGATACAATAGATAAACATCTTTTTTTTTTTTTTTTTTTTTGTAGTTTAAAAAAAATATATTTTTACATTTTTATCCCTGATTTTTTTCCCATTTGACCTAACCTAAGTCAGTCCTGGACATTGCTCATCATCTACCAGCCCCGGAGGGCCCTACACTGAGCTTCGATTCAATTCAATTCAATTTTATTTATATAGCGTCTATTACAACAGAGGTTGTCTCTAGGCGCTTTCCAGAGACCCAGAACATGAACCCCGAGCAATTATTACATAAACAATGTAAAAACTCCCAGTGGGAGTAAAACCTTAAGCCAAACAGTGGCAAGGAAAAACTCCCCTTTAGGAGAGAATAAACCTTGAGGAAGACCAGGATCATAAGGGGGGGCCCTCCTGCTGGAGGTCAACCAGGCAGATTAGGAAAAGAGAGAGCAGACAGAGAGAATGAATAACAGAAAGGAGTGACACAAACACAATAGCTACTGTAACTGTTGCACTACAGGGATTATTATAAACAGATGTAGACAGCAGAAACTGAGGTGGTCGGGGGGAGGCAGGCCAGGATGTCAGCAGACATCTACACAGAGAGGTGGAAGTGCAGTGGGATGACCCGAAGGGGGGACTGCAGGTCAGCATGCAGCTCCTGAAGTTCCGGCCTGCAAACATACACAAAAACATACACAAACTACAAGAACGATAGACAAAACTATGAGATTCTTATAATAAATAAAAAATGGAAGAGGAGAAGAGAAGAAGGGAAGAGGAGAAGAGAAGAAGGGTGAGAAGCACCGCCCAGTGGATCATGTCAGTGTCCCCCTGCAGCAGAGGCTCATAGTTGCATATCTACCACAAAGCTATATTTGAGACTAACTATTATAGTCTGGTCCTGCAGCTGCAGCTATGACCACTGACTCTGACACTAGAGGTTACAGTAACTAGACCTTTACTAACACCAACTAGAGGTTTAATGAACACTAACTAGAGGTTTACTGAACACTAACTAGAGGTTTACTAACATATAACTATAGGCTTTACTAAACAGAAAGGTTTTAAGTTTAGTTTTAAAGGTGGAGGTGGTGTCAGCCTCCTTAACCCAGATTGGAAGTTGATTCCATAGTAACGGTTCCTGATAGCAGAAAACCTGCACTCTGAGAACGGAGAGCTCTGTTAGGAACATAAAGTACTATCAGGTCTTGCAAATATTGTTGAGCTAAGCCGTTTTTGGCTTTATACGCAAGTAATAATATTTTAAATTGGATTCCGAATTTTACGGGTAGCCAATGGAGCGAAGCCAGTCCTTTTACATTAACTGACACATGGTCTTGTTTTGAGCTGGCCCCGCCAATAACTAATTTCCTAGGGTATCCTAGGGCAGGGGTTCTTAACCTTTCTGACCTTGGGGCCCAATTTTTTCAGTACAGAGTGGCCCGGGGCCCATTAAATATAAACACTGTATAGCAGGGGTACTCAACTAAAACTTTAGGAGGTTCATTTAGAGAAAATTTACTCAAGCGAAGGTCCAGAACATCATTTTTATATATATATATATATATATATATATATATATATATATATATATATATATATATATATATATGTATATATGTATGTATATATATGTATATTCAAGTAGCCTCATAGTTGTATCAACATCTGCATCTGACTGTTATATTAAAAAAGTACATATTTGCCAATTAACATGTGTAACTTGAATTACACATATTTTTTTCTCTTAAAAATAAAATAGATTTTATTTTATTTTTCAAATGGTATCTTATTTTATTTCTTTACCAGCAGTTTGAATTTCCCCTTTTCTTTGTTAATTGTCTCAACACATTTTTATAATAAATGAATATAAACACATCTTAACAATTTAACAGTTTTGCAGTTTTTCTTTCTTCCCCTCTTATAATCTTATGCCCCCACTTTCTGTCGTTCAGTGAGAGAACTGAGCTCTAACTTCTCCTGCCAGAACTTAAATCTGGGCTGGATGGTGTCAGATTGGTGAGCCTGGAACGATATTTAGTTTTAATTATGTTCATTGTGGAGAAAGCTGCTTCACAGCTGTATGTGGACCCAAACATGTGGCTTATTTTCTGTGACTTCAGTTCAGACTTGAGTGGATATGTTTGATGAAAAACTTTTGCACTTTGAACGCCACGGTCTCTGAACGTATGATACACTGGTTTTGTCCCAGTGGGAAGACTGAACTAGGATGAATCTGTCCGGGTTGAACTTTCCCTTTTCCCTTCCCTTTTTTAGGCTTCTCATCTCTGTAAGAGTCAAGCTAATTACTGTATTTTGACGACCATGCGGCGCACCCTCAGTTTTGATATTTAAAAATAGAGCGGGAACAAAACTTATTTTGATTTTGCTTTAAGTTATTTACATTAATAAGTTGTCAGGACTCAGTGTGTCGGGTTTCATCTGAGCCTGATCAGCTGCTGCGACGCAGCAGAGTCACTTTCCAAACGCTTTTGCGAGACTGAACAGTCCAGTCCAGCAGACACGACAGCCCACGCATCTACATGTACAATCCTTCAGCAGTAAACGACGGAGCCCGCCGGCGCCGCCCATGGATGTATTATTAACGGCGCCGCCCGAGCGGCACCGACCTCCCCGGCCGCGGGGGCGCGTCAGGATAAATGATCACGCTGAGCTCGCTTGCTCTGGCTGCAGACCCAAGTAATCGATCCCTGATCCTGGCGGATCTAAACCTACTCTGTGCAAAATGAAGAATTTTCTCTGTAAATACACATCATTTCTCTTACTATTACACGTACAGCTAGCTGAGTGTCTTCTTCTCCTCATTTGGTCGGGAGTTGCTATGCAGTCCCGCGGCCCCCGCGGCCCACATGTACAAAACTGAATTCTTTTTGCGGCCCACTAGATGGCGCTCGCGGCCCTAGTGTGGGCCGCGGCCCTATGGTTAAGAATCACTGTCCTAGGGTACACTTACGGGGCACTTACCCCAGGTAGGCCTGACATAAACAAAATGATGCAGGGTGGCGTGTCCTGGGTGGGAATCGTTGATGATGTAATCAGAGTGCAACAAAGAAACAGCTGATCATAGTTACAACAGCCACGGGCTGACAGATGGAAGGGGGAAGAACAAATGTCTGTGTGGGCCAATATGTTCCATGACATGCAACAGGACCTGCAGTCCCAATGCACTCTTTTGCAAAACTTGAATGTGCACATGCTCCTGCACCATACTACAGCATTCCACATCACTGTCTACCTGCGACATGGGACTATTCTCCACTGTCACTGTCTCCCAGATTCCACTCAGATGAAAATGACACTTTTCTGACAGCAAATTTCATCCTGCAGATGTAGGGATAACAAGTCATTCTATACGCCCACATGTTTTGCGCTATATTGCACAGCCTTCTAACACATCTTCTCTCCCCTCAATTCAGCTTCAGATATGCGTTCTTCCTCCAGGGAAAATAAAAGGGGCGTAATTTAAAATAATTTAAGATTTTTTTTGCTAAAACAAACACCAAAATAACTCTAAACCTTAACATGCTTTACATTTTTCACACCGAAAGGATGCATCAACTTTTTATTGGCTTTCAACCCGGGAAGCCAGAGGGGGTCCCTGCTAATGCAAAAACAGCTGAGGCCAGGCCATAAATACAGTGGTGCCTGAAATCCCTCCATCCTACTCTAAGGCCCCGTTTACACGGAGCAAAAACGGAGGCGTTTTCATGCGTTTTGGCCGTTCGTTTACACGAAAACGGAGCTCAAAGCCCCCAAAAACGATCATTTCTGAAAACTCCGGCCAAAGTGGAGATTTTCAAAAACTCTGTTTTCACGTTTGCGTCTAAACAGAGGAAAACAGAGGAAAACTGAGATTTAGGCTCAGAACGTCACAGAAACGTCACCAGCATCATTTGTGCGACCTGTGTCTACAATTTGTTTGGCCATCGTCAATATTTTCTTGTATTTTATATTCTAAAGTCACACTTAAAAAGTAACTCCACTTCTCTGTCTTTCCAAACGAAAGACTCTCGTTCAGTCTTGGAAGTAACTGGCAGTCAAGGCTGATTTATGGTTCCGCGTTACACCAATGCAGAGCCTACGGCATAGGGTATGTGGCGACGCGCTCCGTACTGCCCCCTGCAGGTTTGGATGCTCATAGCACCTTAACAGCGTTTTCATGTGGGTTCGTGTAAACAAGGATATTTTTGAAAACGTAGAGGGGGAAATATCCGTTTTTGTAAATACCCGGCTACGTGTAAACGTGGCCTAACTCTCACACCATCGCGTCATCTCTCCCGACCCTATGAGCTGTGAAGCCCGTAGGTCCAACTGTAGTGCGACAAGTTACCAGCCAATGGCCTGCGTCCTCCAGCACCATATCTGAACAACCACATCTCCTGCGTGGCCAAAGCAGCACTGCAACAGAGCGAGCTGCAAATGTTCCGCCTCCCTTGTGCATACGCCCTGATGACACAAATGCCTTCAGACTGACCCGTGGAAGGAGGACAGCTGAGCTGTCGCACTAATGCCATATTGCCTTACCCCTCAAGGAAATGGAGAGAGAGAAAGAGAAGAGTTGCTTGTAGCCAGGGTTAACCCTGCCCTGCTCAGCCATGCCCGGATCAGCCGTAAGACGACAACCCTCTCTTCAATCACTTCCAGAGACATCCACGTAAGAGGCTCTTGTGTCTGGACTGAGAAAACCTTGTTTAGCTTGCTATTTTACCAGATTTGTTTTACTTCTGCTGAACACATTGTGGGCCTGTCCATCTGTCCCACTGCAGCTGTTTTTATTTTTTATTCCTGTTGCAGTGCATTTCTCCTGTTTTATCTGTAAATACATCAACCATGCTGGATCACGCTGATTTGTTCTGTCGCAACAGAAAAATGTTGATTGTTTGTCTTTAATACTTGGTGGTAATAAATTCTGATGTATTCCAACAAAAGAAGCTGTTTGTGGTTATTGTGCTTACGTTTGTATTTTTGGCTGATTGAAAAGGTCTTTGCCCAGACTCAGTCCTCTCTGTTGCTCTTTAGCGCCTCACCTGGTCACTTCCTGGCATGCTTAGAACAACAGCTAATTTGATACTGATTCTGCTATTTAGTTATTTAGTTATTCAGGTGATTCCCCATCACAATTAATTCATTTTATTAGTAAATTGTTTCTATTAATAATAAGTGCCTAACTACACTTATTAACCCTTTAACGCCAAGGACTGAGTGTGTGTGTGACGGGGGCAAAGATGATGCCAGCTTCCTAAATCAGCTTGAGTAAAATTATTGTAATAATCATTGATCATTATTTAAAGTTTAATCATTAGTAATGATTCATTATTCATATTGGCTGTCAAGCTCCATCCCTCAGTTTTCAGAAACAGATTTAATCTGATTACAGTAATCTAAGTGCGTAAAAATGTGTGTCAAACGTGTTCCCAGAGACAAGGCTTGGTGCAAGAGGGTTAATAACCTTTTATAACTACACAAGTACTTTTTTCAAGCCCAACCCCGTGGAATATAATATCATTTTGCGTAGAAAAATGGAATGAAATTAGTTTTGTAAAATTTCCACTTCTGAGTGAGAGGATTTCAATTCATATATGCTCAGCGATAACTAAGCTCCTGAACATTTCAGTAAAATGGTAAATAGTCTTTCTGAAAACAATGGATTTAAACCTGATTTTAAGTTTGAAAATTCACTTTTTAAGACTTTTAAAATTATCTGGAGGGGGAAAAGAAGTATGTTTAGCACAATAACGTTACCTTTTGGACACGCACGCACAGTCACATCTAATTCTGTCCAGCTATCTTATAGTTTGGACCATCCATAGTTCGAGCCCAACTCATGATATTCTCATTTGAATTTAAAATGAACAGAAATGTTATTAGGCTATTAATGTTTTTTGTGCAAGTCTATTATATACAAACATTTAGTTGTTAATAAAGCTCATTTTTTACAGTGCAGTGTGGCCAGCGCAGTCTCCTCAGTCACCTCAAATGCTGTCTTCCCAAGCTTTAATGCAGTTTCTCTAGTGTAAACAGTATCTATAGTTACATCCCAGATAACATGTATCATCCTTCTTCTCTTGTCACTTCGGCCATGTAAATGGTACAGCTCCATTGACTAAACAGAGCAGGGCTCTTCAAGTCCAGTCCCCGAGGGCCGCTTGCTCTGCTGTAACACACCTGGCTCAAATTAGTGGACCCTTGACAGACTTCTGCAGTCCTTGATAACAAGGTTACCTAGATCCAATCAGGTCTGTTTGAAGAGGGAAACATCTAAAACAATCAGCACTGCGACCCTCGAGGACTGGACTTGAAAAGCTCTGATGTCGAGGTACGATACAGCATTGAAGAAAACTATCACCAGTTAGAATAAAAGAAAAAAGCAAGATTAAGAATAAACCTACTTCTTCACGATGTTTGGCACAACGAACTTATCAGTACACAATACCGTCAAATTACTATCATAGAAAATAATTTGGACTGGTTTCATTTAAAAATGCATTGTCTGGAGGGATGAGGGTTGACCTCTAATAATGCTTAAATATCCTTGTAGTTTAAAACAGGTTGTTTTACATACTTATTTTACATAAAGCATTATGGCTTTCTAATTTCTTATACATCTATACAGTTCTCAGTTTTCAATAAGTTTTAAAATGCAATTTAATCCATTCAATCTTTTACATTTCAATTATGTATTTATTTTTTTGAAATTGGGAGTTTAAATGTTTAAGCTTTTTTAGCCATTAATGGAGTCTTCATTATGTAAGACTTTGCCCTCTTTCCTGCACCGTGGAAGCGGGTGAAACCATTGCACTGCTGGAATGGATGAATGATAGATTGAGATAATGGGAAACATTTTGTTAACAAGGATGAGCATATTCTAATATTTGCCTAAAACTTATATATTCAACTGAAGTTTGGTTAGTCCATTTAAAGGCAGATCTGTCAAATTCATGAATCATTGTTTGCTAACGAGATTTTGACCCATGTCACAATAATCTGTAATAAGAAAAAAATCCACTGCAAAGCAAAGCAAAGCGTATTTTGGCATTAAATTGAATTTAATCTCAAATGTATTGTCTCAAATTCTATATCTTTGTATATAAAACAGGCTGCATTCGTCTCTCGTATGCCTTTCTACAACTGCTGCCGGAAAAGCAATTATTGTTGCTTTATATTTCACGATGGGAAGGAAGGTAGAGTGAGATTAATGCGTCAAATGATAAAAATCTGCATACACCAAAAGGCTCTTTTGTTTTCATTAATCACTGAGTGTGTGTGAGGGCCACAGTTACGTCTTTGTATGTGGCCCACTAAATAATGATATCATCATTTCTTCCTATGTTATGTGTTAAAGTAGGAGGAGACCAAGAAGAAACCATCTAAAAAAAATGTAATGTAATGGAGCAGTGGTAAAGGAAATGGGCAAAGAAAGATTGAGCATGATAAACTTCTTACAATGCTAATTATGTTTCAAGGCAGTTCATTAAAGTTATAACAATCAGCAATTTTACCGCCGGTGCTGAGAGCATGTGGCAGTTTGTCATCACAATCGATAGGACTGCCGTCTGGACAGACACTGATGGCCAATGCCCACCCTGTGTTCTGGAGAATCACTGGATTTAATATTTTAACTTACAGTACAGCGGCACATAGTGTAGTAATGCAGACTATCAAAGTCTAACTTAAACAGCTGTAATATACAGTGTATGCCAAATATTTAGAGCATCAATAGAAGCTACTTGATATATAGAAATTCCAACCAAATTGGAATTATCGACCATGACATTTCAGTCTTGCAGGAGATCTATGTATCCAATGTCACGGACATGTAAAATAGATCATCTAAATGTAGAGCAGCTCACTGTTCATACTATAGAAATAACTGAAAGTAGACTTTTATAAACACATTCTCTGAAAATCTAATATATTCAAGTGATCATGCCAATATTTCTCGAATGTGGAGTGTGAAAAATCAAATGAGGGAAGATGCAACAGCAGTGCAGTGAGCATGATGCAACAGGATAAAAGACAATGTATCTTTGAACAAAATGAATAAGGGGAGAGCAAAAAAGAACAAATCAAAGTAAGTTCTACCTGCTAAGGATGAAAAACCTTCAAAAAATTACTTAAAAATGACACAAAATGTGGCACTCCCAATGGTGCTGCCAGCTTAACAAGCAGAATTGGTCGTCTTGGTTTGGGGAATGACTATATGGACATTACAGAGCCAGATCAGGGAAAACCAACATGACACATGATGATGAGGACAACCGAAGACTGGCTTTCCGGCTTGAAAGGTGGAACTTAATTCAGGAAGTGATAATTAGGAAACAAGGTTTGAGAAAATCACATGACAGGAGCCGGACACAGCAGAAGCTGGTGGAGAGATCATTGCATCAAGCGCAAGAATGGCCAATTCCATTATTTCCAGTTACCCACATTTTAATGCACTTGTATGTTGATTGAAGCCGCATCAGCAGGCTGATGGTCCAATGTAGAAGGGATTTTACTGCAAAGATAAATTGCAACACAAATGGGTTAGCTGTGAAGCATGTGAAAAATACTTAAGCTTATTAAGAATCGCCTCAGGGTCAGAATTTAATTGGATAATTTGTAGGCCTTTATGCTCATGGCCAAAGAGAAACAGCTCTTAATGAACCTGGCCTCTGATATTGTGATTGACAAGGTTTCAGAGAACGGCCTACTACTACTTACCTTGTTGATAATATTAATAGCACTGAACAGTTTATGGCCATGAGCTGTGACGCGGTTCACCTTTCATGTCTCACTGATTCACGGATTTGCAATGTGCATTGCGTTCTGCATCCATTCTCCCGTTCAGATCCAATAACTCGAGTTGCGGTGGGGCGGTGCTGATCTCCACAATTTCAAGCCTTGTATAATAGTTGTAAAAAAAAAATAAAGGTTACTACTTCACAGATTTCACCTATCACGGGTTCTTTTTGGAACGTAACCCCCGTGAAAAACGACAGATTACTGTATTATGGCTGGATGTGCCCCTGATTATGTTAAATTATCAACATGCCACAGTAGCAACTGCAGTGATTATCGTGAGTGTAGACGGTTGTTTAAACATCTTTCAGGCACATTCTTCTAGTTGCCCCATTTTAGGTGGTCTTTGTAATTTTATATCAAGTCTTGTTGTCTTTTTCATGCTGGTAGCACCGCTGCAGAATTTCATAATTTAGCTGTAACAGTCTGTAACAAACGCCACAGCTGATTTTTGATCCACCTGTCACTGTTGCACCAGGAAAGACCTGACAAAGCAAGAGCTAGAGGGCAAAAAAAAGAACAAAGTTTAATCTGTAAAAAATCAGTTAAAAATTTGGTTAATTCATTTTGTGCAAAATCATTTAGCAAAGGATATGAAGAAGGGATTTTAATCAAGGTCAGAAATATCAATATATACTGTACAGCCTGCTTACAAAACTGCTTCCTTGAAAATAACTCTTCTGTAAAAGTATTTTGGGTCTGGAGGATTAAAACGGGCTCCATGTTACAGTGGCTCAAAATGGAAATATGTCCTACTGTAAGAATTTCTTAATCCAGCTAAACAACAAAGCTTCTCCATCTTTTTCTAGAAGGTTTCTAGAGTGTGTGTGTGTGTGTGTGTGTGTGTGTGTGTGTGTGTGTGTGTGTGTGTGTGTGTGTGTGTGTGTGTGTGTGTGTGTGTGTGTGTGTGTGTCACTGTGCGTGTGTTTATTTATTCTTAAACTTTCTCATCTTGAAGTAAATTGCCCTTTGCATTGAACATAAAATTAATGCTTAAAAAAAAGGGACAAACATGGACACCATCAGACAAACAACTTAGACATCTCGAAAAGCCTATGCAGACAGACGGAGATGATGAATAGAGGGCAAATTGATTTTGGCATGGTCACACTGTGTCCTCTGGGTTTTGTTGCAGTGAAAAGATCCGCCAGGTACTGACACCTTTGATTCCCTTAGATCCACCATTGGCTCGAGCCATAATAAGGGCCATTCAGTCTTACAACCTGACTGATTTCTGGAATCAGGGAAAGGTGGAAGTGGGGGATAAGAGGAAGAGGAATGCAGGAGAGCAAAAGTGTCAGGGAAGAGAGTTTCAACATCACTTGTTATGACTAAATCTGATAAAACAAAAAGGGTAGGCAATCAAATATCCAGTTTCTCATCGCTGACCTTCAATTGTGATATCTAAAGACATCAGAGGTCTCCCCAGAAATCAAACTCATTAGGCCATTAATCAAAATCAGAATCTGGAGAAAAACCTCTCATCACACATTTCCTGTGGCCCTTGTTTGCTTGATTGCTTTAACTCCTCCTTCCCCTGGACCATATGTTTTGGGCTACAGAAAGATCAACTCCAGAGTTCCACCAAGGGTGGAAATCTGTGGTTAAGCTGTGGTTCAGCTGTGCCGTGGCATTGTTTAACCCTGAGCGTTACGTCAGGTCCCACTAGGAACACTTAAAAAGCTCAGCGTTTCTAAGCACTGCCCGTTCAGTCGGATTTGTGAGACAAGGTTTGGTTAGGTTTTTAAAAATAACCTCTTCTTCTAAAACTCTTTTGAAACCTTCCAACTTATTCAACTGTGGCCTTCACAAGTTCATATAATTTCAACGTACAAGTCCACCTTTAGAGCTAAAAAACTAGTATGTCTTACGTTCATTTGTTAAGGAAGTGGGAAAAAGAATTTTGCGATATGGACATACGACATTTGGATTCACAATCAGAGTTTTTCTTGCCACTGTTTGGCTTAAGGTTTTACTCCCCCTCTGGGAGTTTTTACCTGCCATTGTTTATGTAAGAACTACTTCAGGGTCATGTTCTGGGTCTCTGGAAAGCACCTTGTAGCAGACGCTATATAAATAAAACTAAATTGAATGAAATCGCATGCCACATCAGACGCCACCTCTACAAACTGGAATTAAACATTTTCATTTATTGTTCCATTCAAACTAATTTTAAAATGTAATCATATGTGGAAAATCCAGTACAACCCACTATAAATGTGTGTGTGTCACAATGTTTATGGACGAATTGGCCCCGTTAATTTGACTCTATAATCATATAAGTTCTCAGTCCTGAGAAGCTTTAAG
This sequence comes from Cololabis saira, assembly GCF_033807715.1. Taxonomy (NCBI): domain Eukaryota; kingdom Metazoa; phylum Chordata; class Actinopteri; order Beloniformes; family Belonidae; genus Cololabis; species Cololabis saira. The sequence goes on along the minus strand of NC_084595.1, from coordinate 40,200,564 downwards.
CTCAAGGGAACTTTTTCAATGGAAACACCCTTTCTAAAAATAAAAGCACTCAATGAAGTACTTCAAGTAATCCTGCATAAAAATGTCTGCTAAATACCATTTAGTATATTGTATTGCTCCCATTAATGGAATATAACCTCACACTCTCACTGCCCAACACCTTCATCTATTCTCTGTGGCCCATCTGTCTGTCCACTGACTGCCATTTAGCATCAGCAGGAACATAACTTGTTCTCTGAATGAGATTTGGACACTCAGCTGCTCATTACACAGGTCAGGGGTTAGATGGCTGTTAACGAACACTTCACTTGCTCGCTCTTTCAGTTCCCTGACAGTCTATTAATTGTTTCTTTAAAGCTGCATGTCTTTCTTTTTTTCTTAGCAATTTTCTCTGACCCTTCAGTTACCTTCTGCTTCGTTCCAAACTTCAGAACTGTGTCTCTCTGCAACAACATAAATGCACGGACATTTTCTGTATATGTTTAACCATATGAAAATGCATAGAAGGTTCATGAGGGCATTTTGGGGGAAATCATTACAGAAATGCAATAAAGATCAGTCCCATCCCTGCTGCTGCCAGCACTATGATTTTGCGAAACCTCTGAACCGCCACAGTTTGGTTGGACAGCAGCGCATCAGTGTTCTCCCACTGAAATCCACAACGCTGTGTGTGTTTAGATTTTTGAGTCTGAGGTGCATCACAAGCTAATCATGGAGGAGAAAAATCAAAGGACCGTTACGTCGCCCGGATCGGCGTCACCGGGGCCCCTCCCTGGAGCCAGGCCAGGGGTTGGGGCTCGTAAGCAAGTGCCTGGTGGCCAGGTCTTTGCCCTTGGGACCCGGCCGGGCTCAGCCCGAAACGGCGACGTAGGCCCGCCTTCCCGTAGGCCCACCACCCGCAGGAATGACAGTGAGAGGCCGGTGCCATGTGGACTGGGTATCAGTCGTGGCGGGGTGCCCCGATGACCCAATCCCTGGACCAAAACCCTCTCAGTGGGGACATGGAATGTCACCTCGTTGGGGGGGAAGGAGGCGAAGCTTGTGCGTGAGGTTGAGAGATACCGGCTAGAGATAGTTGGGCTCACCTCCACACATAGTTTGGGCTCTGGAACCCAGCTCCTTCAAAGGGGCTGGACCCTCCACTACTCTGGAGTTGCCCAGGGTGAGAGGCGGCGGGCTGGTGTGGGCTTGTCTATAGCCCCTCAGCTCAGTCGCCATGTGTTTAGTGTTCAGTTTACCCCGGTGAATGAGAGGGTCGCTTCCCTGCACCTTCGGGTCTGGAAACGGTCTCTCACTGTTGTTTGTGCCTACGGGCCGAACAGCAGTGCGGTGCGGTTCTGTTCTAGCCACAGTTTGTCCATAACGAACACCATGTTCAAGTATAAGGGTGTCCATCAGTGCACGTGGCACCAGGACACCCTAGGCCGGAGGTCAATGATCGACTTTGTTGTTGTTTCATCTGACCTTCGGCCACATGTCTTGGACACTCGGGTGAAGACAGGGGCTGAGCTGTCAACTAATCACCACCTGGTGGTGAGTTGGGTGCACTGGCGGAGGAGGAGGTTGGACAGACTGGGCAGACCCAAACGGATTGTGAGGGTCTGTTGGGAACGTCTGGCTGAGCCTTCTGTCAGGGTCATCTTCAACTCCCACCTCCGAGAGAGCTTCTCTCAGATCCCGGGGGAGGCGGGGGACATTGAGTCCTAGTGGATCATGTTCTCTGCCTCCATTGTTGACGCAGCGGCTCGTAGTTGCGGCCGCAAGGTCTCCGGTGCCTGTCGTGGCGGCAATCCTAGAACCCGGTGGTGGACACCGGAAGTAAAGGATGCCGTCAGACTGAAGAAGGAGTCCTACCGGGCTATGTTGGCCTGTGGGACTCCTGACGCACTAGATAGGTACCGGCAGGCCAAGCGAGCCGCGGCTCGGGGAGTACTGGAGGCAAAAACCCGGGTCTTGGAGGAGTTCGGTGAGGCCATGGAGGAAGACTTTCGGTCGGCCTCTAGGAAATTCTGGCGGACCATTCCGTGCCTCAGAAGGGGGAAGCAGTACTCTGCCGGCACCGTTTACGGTGCGGGTGGGGAGCTGTGGACCTCGACTGGGGATATCGTCGGACGGTGGAAGGAATACTTCTAGGATCTCCTCAATCCGACTGACATGCCTTCCACTGAGGAAGCAGAGGGTGAGGTCTCGGGGAGGTGCTCATCCATCACCCAAGCCGAGGTCACTGAGGTAGTTCGTAAGCTCCTCAGTGGCACCGGGGGTGGTTGAGATTCGCCCTGAGTACCTCAAGTCTCGGGATGTCGTAGGGCTGTCTTGGTTGACACGCCTCTGTGACATTGCACGGAGGAAGGGGACAGTACCGCTGGAGTGGCAAAGCGGGGTGGTGGTCCCTCTTTTTAAAAAGGGGGACCAGAGAATGTGTTCCAACTATAGGGGATCACATTTCTCAACCTCCCCGGGAAAGTCTACGCCAAGGTACTTGAGAGGAGAATACAGCCGATAGTTGAACCTCCTCAGGAGGAACAATGCGGTTTTCGTCCCGGTCGCGGAACACTGGACCAGCTCTATACCCTCCGCAGGGTGCTGGAGGGTTCATGGGAATTTGCCCAACCAGTCTACGTGTGTTTTGTGGATCTGGAGAAGGCATTTGACCGTGTCCCTCGTGCCATTCTGTGGGGGCTCAGTGAGTATGGAGTCCGGGGCCCTCTATTAAGGGCTGTCCGGTCTCTGTATGATCGGAGCAGGAGTCTGGTTCGCATTGCCGGAAGTAGATCAGACTTGTTCCCGGTGCATCTGTGAAATATCTGTGACATAGTCACAGTACAAAACGTATGTGTTTTTATGTTTCTGCTTTTAATTGGTGATTTTTCCAATTGAAAAGACATGTAAATGCATCTTTGCAGAAGTTTAACACTACAGATGTATTGTTGGTACGCCTAAAGTTAAAATTCTAGGGATATTTATCTCAAATGAGTCACCAACATTTTCATGTTTATATATTTAGTATTTAGTAGTAGTAAAAATGGCAATTATGGACTTGTTTCTTATGTTTTTGGACTTCTTGTTTTAAAAGAATTACAGTAGATAACGAGAATGAGACGTAACTCACTAACATTATTTCTGCAGGATTTTCTCTATTCCTGAGTACTGTTAATCAATATTTGTTACAAGAATATGTCCATGGTGTAGAACAGCAAAATGCCGTAAATAGAATTTTCAAAGGAATATAAAGTTGTTTAAAATGTTTTTTTTTTCAAGATCTCCAGGGTTAAATAGCATTTTTCAAGAATGGCTCTTCCTGTCTGAGAGATCATCCAGATCACACGTTGAAATTTCAATTCAGATGAACATCAATGTAGATGTGACTAATTCTGCATTGATAAAGTGATAGAACATAATCAAAGTTTATTGTCAACATTAAACAGGACACAATTGCTAATTACTAACTTTGCGGTCTCAGCAGAACAAAGGAGTTGCATCTTTAGTACCAGTACATTACGTTCAATTGCTGTGACCAAGTACAAAAAAGAATTAATCAACTTTATGCCAGCGTGGATGACGAGTGATATCGTGGAGAGAGAATTCAACAGTCAGCGAGGGGAGTTTGTAAATGGCTATTTTACTGTGGGGAACTGTTGTGGAAAAATGTATTAACATCTCTGTATAATATGTTTAAGGCACTAGGTGACTATCCAGACAGAAACTGAATACATCTAAGATACCGAGAATAAAACTTGAGAGATTTCAGTATATTTAATTAAGCAGTTGCATGCAAGTGGGTCAGAAAATACATCATGCGTCACGGGACAAGGCAAGGGATGCACCACAATAGTTCTTACGATTCTGATAAAAAGGTCCTTGTTACGTCAGAGCTAATCTTTTAGGAACAAATTATCAGTTTTCAGACTCTGTTCCCAGGCCAAGGCTAGTCACTTTAGTAGATTTGGTTAATCAAATGGCCAAAGTTATAAAGTGAAAAATGAAAAAAAAAAAAAAAAAAAAAGCAGCACAAAGAACCAAATTACAATCAGTTTCAAATTTATTTTAGGAGACATTTCATTACTTTTTTTTTTTTTTTAATATTTTTTTATCCCCGATTTTTGTCTTTTTTTTTATCACCCAGTGCTCCGACCTAAGCTACAGTTACAGCTACACAGCTACACTGGGCATTTGCCATCCTCTGCCAACCCAGGGAGGGCCCTGCACTGAGTTCATGTCTCCTCCTTAACCTGAGGAGTGAGCAGGCCGCATCTTTTCACCAGACAGGGTGGGGCTTCTCCGGCCGGACGTAGGGCGTGGAAAAACGGCGCTCTTCCGTGTTTACTCTGCTTTGGTTGTTCAGTAACACCGCCCCCAGCCCCGCCCCCAGCCCTTGACGTAAGCACGTAGCCCCCGACGTAACGTGGTTCTTTACTCTGGACCAGCAAAGACTTGGTTCTCCTGTAGCACCAGTTTTGAGAGCCAGGAGCCGGTGCTTAGGCTGTGTAAAACCAAAGAACTGGTGCTAAGTCTGGCTCTAGCCCAGAACCAGCCCTGGAACCAGCTTGGTGTAAAAGGGGTATCAGTTTCTTTAAGTCAAGGTTGAAAACCTTTTTATTTACTGCTGCATTTCAGTAATCTCCCATAATACACTGCAGCCTTTATTTTTTTTGTATCTCATTTGTTTAATTATTTTTAACTAGTGTCTACCTGTCTAACTATTGCTTTTACTCTTTTTTTGTTTTTACTGTATTTTGTTTTATTTTATTGCTTTTTTGTTTAAACTCAAATCATGCTTTTTCACTTATATATGATGTTTTAATGTCTTTGTAAAGCACTTTGAATCAAGTTGTTATGGAATTGTAGTAAATAAACCTGCCTTGCCTTGCCTTGGAAACATAATTGTTGAAAACATATTTACAGTAATTGCATACCTTTCTGTATGGTTAATGGAAGGGAGACTCAACAATGTACTGACCATAGAATTAGAGAGCTTCCAAGCAAAACACAACAGAATTATAAACCTTGGGGAGTGTTCACGTAACTTAAGAGACTGAAGAGTTTCATCATGATGTTTTCATTCTGCCTTGCATTTCCGGAAGCTGTTACCATGTTGGAAGAGAGCGATAGAGTGAATGGAAGGACAAGGACTCTACTGGGAAAAGATAACAATAAGTGACAAACAACAGTATTTTATGAATCTACTTGAGATCAGCAACATGGATATAATGTTTCTGACACTGTTTGCTGCTTCATACTCTAATGTAGAGGCTCTGGCTGCAAAATATGAAACCTATTGCTGAGGAGCTTCTATATATAAGGTCCTGACTAGGAAGAACAGAAATCTGCCCCTTTCCTAATCTGAAGCCAGTTGAGTTCAGCTACAAGATCAAAGGAAAGTTCTGCCCCAGCAGTGACAGTTGCTAAGCAATGGGCAGAAGCTCTTCAGGATGAAAAAATAGACGCGAGCAACAAGCACATACACTGATGTTTTTCCCTAGTGTTGTTTGGCAGTAAATTGATGTGGATAACCTCTCCACTTAAGCTCCATGGTGATGACACTACTACTAATGGCTCTTAAACCTCAAAAGCAGCGAGACAGAAACGTAGTTAAACCTAGAGAGTAAATGTTGACCTCTATACTGTGTATTCATTGCTCCTGTGAGAAACATGGTCCCGTCAATGTTGCAAGGCTATTACACCAGCCAAGCAATTATTGTGCACTTTTCAATACACAACATACAGCACCTCCATGTTCAGATATTTGGCAGGTTTAATCCCCACTTCATCAAAACGTCCTGCTTCCTTCACATACACAGTGAAAAACACTGGCCTTTACATTCTCAGACCATCTTAATCAGATGGTCAAGGACTCAAAACCGAGTCCGATGACACCACCCACGACTCTCTATGTCTCTATGTCAAACCATTAAAAAGTTATGGCAGAAAGTAGGAACTATCAAATATGGACCAATCAGATGAAAGCGGGGCGAGATTTTTGGCGTCTAGCGTCGCCACGGTAACGCTTTTGACAGAGAAAAGTAATGCGCATCGTTGCAGGATCGAGACACACATTTTTATGTATAACACACCTGGGTGCACGTTACGGTCGGGCCGCATTAATGGCCGAAGAAATGGCAAAAATTGCGCCAAAATTACACGATTAATTCAAAATAGCCGACTTACTGTTTAGTTTCAGCCATGGTGCCAAGAGACTTTTCTTTAAGTTGCGACATGATACAGGTGTGTACGGATTTTCGTGCATGTACGTCAAACCGTATTGTGGGGCTTAAGGCACAAAGTTTTCTAGGGGGCGCTGTTGAGCCATTAGGCCACGCCCATTAATGCAAACCATTAAATATCAAATTTTTCGCCAGGCCTGGCTTGCGTGCAAAATTTGGTGACTTTTTGGGCACATTTAGGCGGGCAAAAAAGCCCTGCTTCCTTCACATACACAGTGAAAAACACTGGCCTTTACATTCTCAGACCATCTCACTCTAACATATCGCTCAGTTGCAGAGGATGCAGATAAAAGGCATTAAAAAGATGACTTAGGTGGTACCAGAAGTTCCTGCTGATCCAAACAAAGCAAGGACAAATCTCTCCGCAGTCAGCATTGCAGAGCAGGCTGATGTGTTGTACTGGCTGGGCCCAACTCCAGCCTTACAACTCGTGCCTCCTGTGTGGACCTCCTGTGGCTCCAGTGTCTGTAGTTTATGTTCTAAACAGTATCAGGAGGAATAAAATGTACACACACACAAAAAAAAAATACAGCTATCTAATCTTACTTCTGGACACAGTTTTGCGCCCAACACAGTCTGTGACTGACAATGTCCTGGGTACATTTATCTGAACTTGATTACATATCAAGTGTTGGGCTGTCACATCATTTCAAATTAATTACCTTTTTAAGCAGAAGGAAAATAAATTATATCGAAAAAAGGAGTTGGAGCAATTATTTAATTTTAAAACCAGCACAAAAAACTGCTACATCAAAGTTTTGACCCATATATTTATATTTCTGTTTATATGAGTATATTTCTCTTTACTTAGGATCTATATGTTCAAGAATATTAATCATATTCCATTATACAAAAATATTTTTCAGACTGAATTGATTTTAAGTATTTGGTCATAGTGAAACATTTCAAGCATATATTCTGATGAACCCACAATCAGAAAGATATAGGACTTTTGACTTTCGGGAGTTACTTATAATCCATTTCTATGCTACTGTGAATCTCTGAAGTTGTGCTGAAATGGTTTTAAGTCTAACTTTGCCTTAATTAATCACCTGTCACCTGTCTCTTTTATTGAATACTTTCAGTGTGAGATAGCTGATCATTTTCATTCATTAAATTCATTTATATTTTACATTATGTTTTGCATAAATCCTCCCAATCCTTTGACACAATGAGCAGGGTCAGTATAGAGTAGTAATCTCACTTTTATGAAGCCAAACTAAATGAAAGAAATATGATATCACACGAAAGCCGAAGTCAACTCTAGCACAAGCTGTAAAAGCCATGGATCAACTACATTTTCTATAAAAGTCAGGCTTGAATGACAAATTAAACATCTCTCTCCTTCACTCGGGACAAAAAAGACTGAGATTGATGAGGCTTTGTGCATTTCTGTTTTCTGCTTGCTGGTTCCATCCCATACAGTTACTGGTTCATGTCTTAACAAAATTGTGGCAGTTTCACTTTTAAGAGGCGGGAATCTCTTAGGGGATGGACTTGGTAGTCCAGAGCCCTATGTTGTGGTAAGGGGCTGGCATCTTTTTGACTTTCAAAGGTTAATTGAAATATGAGTTGCGCTTTGCTGGTTACACTGCTTTTTTATTTTATTGCTTTCAGTCTCATATTAGTAGTAAATTTATGTATCATTGTTTTGTCAAGAAAACAAAGCTGAAACAAAAAAGGACATTATTTAATATGTAGTTAAATGCTTAACATGTTCAACATGTTCCTAAATTTGATCCAACAGATAAAAATTGGGGGTAAAACCCTTAAAACAATTGTCTTCGAGTCGGGTGTCCACCCTACCTGGTTTCAAAATTTCAAATTTGACTCCAAATTGGATGAATTCTTGAAAATACAGGTCTGGGAACATGACTCAGGACTTCGTGGGGATGACGACCACCTGGGAACATGCTGTCAGGGTTTGACATTTCCCCCAGTTTGAGTTTCAGTTCTGTCCCTCCTGTTTCCCATCTGCCCTGATTGTCTGCACCTGTGTCTCGTTATCGTGTGTATATCTGGTCTTGTCTTTCCCTTGCTCCCTGCTGGTCCGTACGGTTTGCTCCCTCCATGTTCTCCTCGTCTAATTTTGGATTCCTGTTTTTGTTCTGCCTTTTTGATCCTGCTCAGCAGCGTTTTTGGTTTGTCTTTACTAATAAACCTGAGTTTTCTGGAACTCCTGCCTCCTGCTCTCCTGCGTTTTAGGTCCTCAACAAACCGCAATCGTGACAGAACGGACCTGCCAAGATGGACCCAGCGGGAGAGTACATCACCCTCTTTCAGTTCATCTGCCGGGAGGCAGAGAAGAGCAGGGTTCACCCTTCTCTGGAACTCCTGCTCTCCTGCGTTTGGGTCCTCACCAAAACCAATCGTGACACGTGCACAGAGTTACTCACAGAATACAACATTTCAAAGAATAAATGGTGCCAAGTAAAAAATAAAAGGTGGGGTCTATTACCAATGCATTTGTTATTAAAGTACTCTGCTCTTAAGATCTAAGGATTCAATTTGAATGTAGATAAATAAAAAGGTTGTAAGCCATGACCCTATATCCCTCTGCAAAATTTGTTTAAAAATAATTTGTGCAAAAAGAGACTTGTTTTTGTGTTTAAGTTGAATTTACTGATATTGAACTCAAGGTTTTTGGATTTCTAGAGACTACAGACAAATAATTTGAGGCAAGTAATTGAATGTAAAAAGAATAGCACCAATGAATGCATTTTTGTGGAAGTGCTTTGCTCTGGGGTGAATTGCTTCTTAGAAAAATAAAATGCAAAGTCAGGCTCTCAAAACAGAAATATAGACTTAAAAAAGCTGCAGTTTAGTATGTGGAACTTATCAGAACGCCAGCTGCACAAAAGAAAAAAGTTAAAGAATAAAAAATAATGATGTTAAATAAGCAACAATGAAGGAATCATTCTCCTACAAGGCTGACATTTAAGCTGTTTCAGATGGCTGTGTCTCAAGACATTTGTAGTTATGAATATAAACAGTCAAATCTCGTCTTAACCAAAGAATTTTGTCAGAACTGGACAGTGTCATGTCATGACGCTAGTGACATGCCAGTGTCAGAGAAAAATGTCCAAAAAGCACATGCAATTCAGTTAAATTGGGAAACACTAGCATTCCTGGCTTCTTAAATATTAAAGGTTGGTAACAACATGCATTAGACAATGATTTCAAGTTCACTTATCTTGCTTTGTAGCATATCTCCCTGGTTGCAAGCTTAGCTGTGGCATAAGTGAGCTCAACAACAGCATAAGTGAGCTCAACAACATGTTTATTGTTGCAATTGTGGTGACGCTCAGCAGTTCCACCTTCCTTAATGAGAGGAGCTTAAGTAGCAACATGCCTCAAATATGAATAGAACATAAAATATACTCACAAACATATTTTGTGTGAGAGCTCTAAGAAGTACACAGTGCTGTAGATCCGCGAAAGGACACTCTTCATCTTCTCCAGCAGATGTATATGATATCTACCACTGTAGTGGCTTTTTTTGGAGAGCTTTAAGCACATGATTTGACACCAATATTGTATACCTCTGAAGCCAACTATTGTAATAAGAAATGTAAACCGAGCCTTGTCTTGGCTGGATAAATGAGGCTTTATCAGTGTAATGGATGTGACTCATAGCAGGACGTCCTGCAGGCGCTATTCCGATGGGATCAAAGAGTCCTTGGCCCTGGAGGATCCTGTAAGCATGCCCCATCTGCTTATCCAAACACTGTAAATGCACCTGATCTTCTGTTTAAACATGACGTCTTGGCTGGCAGACTTTATACTGACAGCCAAGTACTATACTATGAAGGCACATTAGAACAAGAAAAATACATGCACAATTACATGGGCGAGTTTGCATATTATCCCCTGGACATATTTGCATTAATATGTACAAAAGAAACAAACAAAAACAAGCAGAGTACAGCTACTAAACTACTGCCCTCTTGATCACAGAATAAAGGCTTTTATTAGTACACTCAGATACAGTTTAATAAGAACAGTATTTTAATATGCGCAGTGTGTAAATGAAGACTGTCTAATATAAAAGAGCCTGTGTATTTGGTTGCTTCATCCAAGTTATTGCCAAGATTTGGCTTTCTCAGGTAAAATGAAACCAATTTTTCTTCTTATGTGCCTAATGCACACTGTTGTGGCACCAAAGATGGACCACCGTCCTCCAATCAAAAAGTGTCCAGCATTCCACAGTCATTTTTCTTCAGTTTGTAATGTCCCATCCTTCAGTATGCTGAGTTATGACAGAACTATCACTTTAAATGCACCCAAGGACCTTTGGTTAAGCCGCACCCTTATAATTTGTAAAGAGTAAGGTCTGGAATTTCCTTCCTAATAAAAGATTGCCTGATGGTAGCATGGCTCTCTCAAAAATCCCTAAATACACCCCTCCTTTGGTGGCACCTTCAATATGTACAAATGGCAAGTGGCTTGCATGCCAGGTAGTGCATAACACAAACATGGGTTCCTCCTGTGTCAATATAATCTGTGGCCACACTTTTGAACGCAGTGTCTGAATTAAAGAAATTAGGCACAACATCCATGAACTTGTCTCCACAAGTCATGAATCATAAATCCAGCAATGCATGTTTGTAGCAAAAGTGTAAAGGTACATGAGAGCAGTTAAGTGACAAGAGGAGGCCTTGCCTTAGCTATGTATATTTATCCCTAAACAGGGAAAGGAGAACATCTTAAGAAGTTTTACAATAGTACATTGTGGGAAATTTGGTGGAACTAAGTCAATGTACTGTTTAAGAAAAAGAAAGCTGTGGTGGATTGGATGTTGCATAGAACTTTAGGGCTAGGAAAAATTTACTTGAGTGATTATCAGTTCTAGCTGACCTGCATCAATCTTAATGGTATTATTATAACTGGAATTATGATGACTGTTATATTAAAATTCCATACTTTTAGAGAAAATGTATTATATGACAAAGTGACCATAGTGTTTAATAAATATTTTTCTCAAAGGTCAGGAGGCAGTAATGTATAATAAAGTTGTCTCCTCCTTCAGTTTATTCTTTAGCCAACTTAGGTTTCCAAAACCTTGCTGCAACCTGCCCTTTTCTTGTTCCAATAAAGTCGGACATGTACTGTGGCTAGAATAACTTATCCCATCGTGGAGTCGAAGCCCAGGGTCAATTTCCCTGCAAATGAGAGCATTATCTGCAACAAGCTGTCCCCTGATGTAAGCTGCGGCCTCTGCCGGCTTCATTTGTTTCAGGGAGACAAGCAGAAGGCTCAAAACGATCATTGCGTTTTGTTGCCGCTGCTTGATTGCTTGGTCAGACACTGTTTATTTATTTGTTCTGAGGTATGATAAGGAACAGCCAAAAGACTGCAACAAATGTCTTTGATCATGCTTAAAGGATGGAGAGAGTAAAGAAAGATGGAAAGTAGCAACATGAGAAAGGAGAAGCAACATGTTGAGTTGGAGTCAGAGGAGTGAAGAATGTGACAGATAAAAAAAGAATGTTTTGAATCTAAGGAGTATTTTCTCTTGATTAAGTTGTACAAAATGATAAGTTCTTTTAAAACCGTTCATGGCCAGCCTCGAAATGGATAAATTAACATGCTTTTAGAAGATATAAGAGCTGTAGAAACACACAAGTCATACTTTTATATTACAAATACACCATTAATTGTGGATTTTACCACACCAAATCATCACATCTACTGAGAAACCTCACAAAGCATCCATCCATTTTTCTATACCTGTTTAATCCTGTACAGGGTCAGGGGGTCTGGTGGAGCCCGTCCTGGCTCATTACAGCTGACAGGCAGTAATATATATATATATATATATATATATATATATATATATATATATATATATATATATATATATATATATCACGGTATAAATACTTAAAATATTACTTTAATCAGAATATCAGAGACAGAGGTGCTGATTTTATCAATAGTTAATTTTTTTTCTTTAACAAATTCCAAATATTTGGAATTTTTCGTATGAAAAGATAGTGATCGGGTAATCATAAAATTTGAAAAGTAAAACAAACAACGTTTACAAAAATGTATCTATAATTCTTCTGTGGCAATAATATTCGTTAAGGCAGGAAACAAAAGTACAACATACAATAACACTGTGGTGCGCCTGGACTTTTAAAAATACGTACATGTAATCTCCCAGCAAAGTGCCCAATGCAAGACTGCCAAAGCGGGCCCTGCCCTTTACAATATATTCAAACATTAAAAGGGGACATATGATGGTAAACTAATAATGTTTAAGGTTTGAATATGAAAGTTTGGTTCCTCCCAGACCATTAAAAATACCTTATTAAACCACTCAGTCTATGCTGATGTGTACCCCCATTCAGGAGGAACTGGAAAAATTGTGTCCTTCAGATTTTTGTCCCATTTCTACCTCACATCAGGACTCCGTTATAGTAATCAACAGTGATTCAGTGCAGAATTTTATTATTCTGACAGCTGTGGTCCGGCTGCACAGAGCCAAATCATTCCAAACTTATTATTGTCTTTGTTAGCAATAGTTAACAGACTTATTCACAAACTAGAGGTCACTGCAAGTGGTCTGTCGTTGGCTGTACAAGTCGAGACAGAGTGTTGGATTCCCTGCCATCAACAACCAAAGAGCACTGTGCAATAACTGTTCATAACAAATCCACAGATGAGGAAAATGTCTCATGTCGGCATTAACAGTGTTAGTTGAAAATATTACAGCACACCTTTATGAGGAGTGACTAAACTGAGCCATAATAATTTTGGTTATTGATTTTACTTTTCAGTCTCCCCCACTCAGTCTAAGAAGATCTCTCTAGCTTGGTAGCTGATAATCATTCCTCACGCTTCTTGTCTCACCAGCTTCCATTGATCATTTAACATATTAACTTGCTAACCTCTAGGGAATTTGGAGGTGAATTTCGCCTAAACAGGACTATCCAATATAAATCAACAATATCTCCATAATTATAAGGGCAATATGCATAATCTTGGTCTGAATGGGCAGTGGATTAAGCAACTCATTGACTACAACTGTACCAAATTACATGAGAATAGCTTAAAGCACATAGGTTTTATAAAGGTTTTAGTGTGGATAGTACCAGGCGGACTCTCTATTTGGCCACTTGGATAGCTATTATTGTGCCAAAATGTGCCAAATGAGTTTTTTACCTTTTTGAAGGGAATCTCGATGATTTGATGATACATGATTTCTCAAATGTAAAATCTAAATCCCAAAATAACTGCGCTCTGTGCGGGTTTGTTGGTGGGTGTTGCTCTCTGCGCTGTCACCTGTGGGTCAATGATCTAAGATGGCTGCGTGCTCCAGAGTTTACGCTCAAAGGTAGAGGCTTGATGGATGAAATCTCATTCAAGTGTAATATATTGTTTGAAAGCTCATGACATCTAAAATGTCATCAAAGTTTACATAAATTCCCAAAAGCCACGAGAAGTCAACAAAATGGCCGCAACCGGCAGGATATGAAATGACAGCGGATGAAGCAGTTTCACTACGATGAAGGATTAAGCTGTTAAATTTGGTCAAAGATGGTGTGGATAGACAGAAAATGACAACGAAACGGTAAGGAAATAAAATATATTGTTTTTGGTGAGAATACTTTTAGGATTTGCTGATGTAGCCTACTGTGCAATGAACATGCAATCTGATGTGCTGGCTGTGAAATGTGAATTTTGGATTTCTGTTTGTTTTGAGATTGGCATGAAGTGGTCGGCCCAGAAAAGATTTTGTTCGGTATCATCTGAAAGTGTAGCTTTTCTAGTTTCATATGATACCCACTACGTTGGGGTGGAGAACATGGATCTTACGTTCTATTGCGTTTTGTTGTTTTTGTTGTGTTGCTCATGTTGGTGGCGTCATCATTTGTTGCATATGTATTTTGAAGTAAATCAAATACTTTGTTGACAAAACGTACTTGGAGTTTTGACATATTGGCTTTGGGGCTACTTGTTTGAGAAACAGTTGAAACAAAATACCCTGACAGCACTTGAGTAAATTTTTCACACATGAACTAGTGCATGTCCCAGGATCCCGGGATCGACCAGCAACTGAGCCTAAAACACTAGGGGCCTGATTTACTAAAGGTTTGCGTGTGTTAAAACGTGTGCAAACTTGACAGCACCCGCAAACCAATGTGCGAGCTGATCTACTAACGGCGTGCAAAGACGACTGCGTCTCTGAAATGCGCTAAATAGCACACGCAATTCAGTTAGTACTTTTGCCCTGATGAATAATCAATATGGGGCGTACCCGGCAGAAATCCTAAATACTGGGAGGGGAAGATGCAAACTGCTCCATTTACCACGCGCAATGAGATTTACCAAGCCTGAAAGTAATTGCGTGTATTGTGATTGCGTCTGTATTTAATACGTTTGAAAGGAAGGTGCTAATCTGCTGCTGCTGTTATTGTGGCAAGGAGGCGACATCCAAAATCAAAGAATACGCAGAGAGAGAGTCTTTATTCTGATGCATGCTATTTTAAAAATGGTTGCACAAGTTTTATTAAAGGCCACTTTTTCTTTAGTTCTTCGCCTTATATCTTGCCACCTTCTTTTAATGTGCCCCCCTCCACTCGCCCACAAGCAGGCCAAGCCTTTGTGCCAAAACTTTGTATTTTATTGATTACTTATCTTATTGAACGTGAAATCATCCTTCGTAAATTACATTTAATTAAAACCCGTGCTTATTAATCACAAAACAAAACACAGGTTAAACATCATGACCAAATCCGCTCCGACCCGGTGTGTCTGTGATCAGCGCAGAGACTGCAGCTTCGCCTGAATTATGGTTCTGCGTTAAATCGACGGCGTAGGGTCGCGGTGGGGTGTGCGTCGCCGCGTACCCTACGCCGTCGGTTCTGCGTTGGTGTGACGCGGAACCATAAATCAGCCTTTAGTGTGCGCTCTGTGCGCTGTTCTGAACACTTCTCTTCTTTCGGCCATATGATGTTCCCGTCTGTCACACATTTACTGTCAGTGTTTGCTATATAATGTATAATATTTGCAATATACTGTAGACATCTGAATAAAAACTTAACTCATAAATAGATGAATCAAAGCGCTCTCCAGCTCTGCGTCTGATATAGCCGATGTCTTTTTCTCCTCAGATCATGCCGAGCACCGCCGGGTCACGCAAACCCGACCAATTCAATATTAAAATCAAATTCGGTCCTGTGGCCCGTTTTTCTATTTCGTATTTTTTTTTTTTTTTTTTTTCTTTTTTTTTTCCTTGTCTGCACACATATTATTGATTGATACCATGACGGTAGAAACCAAAAGTGTATATGTGTGCATTATTACTATATTTAATATATATACATATATATACGCACACATATGCGCACACATACATAAATATACACATACAAACCCAGTGTTTTTTTTTTGTTTTTTTTTTGGGGGGGGGTGACGACCTCCACTGCCAATCCAGGAAGCAGGAACACACGGAGACACACGTCAAGCACTGGAAATCTGCAACAAAAAACCACAAACAAAGCACGAAACCGGCACGGAGCCAACCAAAACAATAACAGCAATCGACCTAAATCTTGAGATCTGATCGCAGTCTGAGCTAAGCTATCGCTACCGCTACCTAAACCCAAAAACTAGAGAGCCAGCATGCAGGTGAACAAGCCAGTGTGTATATCTATGTGTGTGTGTGTGTATGTATATGATCATGCGTGTGTGTGTGTGTGTGTGTGTGTGTGTGTGTGTGTGTGTGTGTGTGTAAATGCATGTGACTAAGTGACTATATATGTGTGTGTGTGTGTGTGTGTGTGTGTGTGTGTGTGTGTGTGTGTGTGTGTGTGTGTGTGTAATAAACCAAACAAAGCTCCACCTGAAGTGTATCTATAGTGGGGGAGGGGGGGGAAGCAACCCCGCCACCCGCGAGACCAGAGGCCGACACGGAAGAGCCCGGAACCCAGGCCACCGGCAACCCCTCAGAGGGGAGAAGTAGGAGGGGGGCAACCCACTATTATTTCGTATTTTTGATCTGTGCCTAAAATTGAAATATGAAAAACCAGACGTTTTTCCGTTTTTTGTGTTACCAACTGCATTTATTCTATCACAGGTTTTCTCCGATATTGCGTTTCTTTTGGTAATGTTTAAATTTCTTTGCTGTAGTTCATGAATGTGTTTATTTGCCTCTTCCACTAATATCTCTAACTCCAACTCGTTCAATTTCATTTTGCGCTTGTGACTTGTGACTGTGCATTACATCCAGACTCTCCATGGCGCAGAGTTTGCGCTCGCAAACCTTAAGACACGCAACACCTCATTTAAATACTGAAGTTTGCACCTGTTATCAATTGCGCACGCAATCTTAGTTGATCACCCGCAAACCACGCAACAACAGCACGCGCAAACTTTTTCAGTGCACACGCAATTTAGTACTCTTTATTTAGGATCTTAGTAAATCGGGCCCTAGATGTACTGCTAGCAAATTTAAAGTTGCTTTCTAGGTACCTTTAGCTAACATTAGTTTAAGCTCATTGACAATGTCCAAAAGTCATGGGGGCAAATAAGGTCAGTCTATCCTTGTCTGCTTGGGTTTAACATGATGACGGCACACCAGTGACGTTGTAATGTGGATGCGAATAGTGCAGATGGTTGCTGGTGAGGAATAAAAGGTCATGTTGGCATCAAAAGCTAAAGACTCTTTTTTCATTGAAAATTGAACAAAAGATGGCTCTCAAATGTATCCATGTATTTTCTGTTTTTGCTGACAGACTAGGGCAAAGGTTTAGTCTAATATTCCACACATTCTCCTGTTGAGTTATTTCCTTCACTCTGAATATGTCACCTTGTCTGTTGCGCGTACCAACTGCCTGCAAAAATAGTTTAATACGCAGCCATTTGTGCTGCTCCTTAGATGGGGAGGCCCCATGGATTGTTTTCAGATGCTACATCTTACTTGTGAGTCTGATCTATCAGGCTAACATTAAAAAACAACTCAGCAAGAATGTACTGATACATTTACCACCTGAAAGACATCATTTCATAAAAACAGACCACCTGCTATATAACAAAATCTGAAATCTTTTGCTGCAAAATCAGAGTGCCATTAAAAAATAAAACCCACCCACATACATGTGTCTATTTTCTGTACACACATCATGTAGCATGACAGGGTGACTGGAGCCTATCCCAGCTGTTATTGGATGGCAGGTAGCTACTGTAATACCTAATGGTTGTGGAAATCATAATACACTCTTGTCGTCAGCCATCACGCTGATTTATGTTCGGGGTCCCCTGTTCCTCTGCAACTGTCCCTGTTTATATTTTTGTCAAATGGTTTCTGCCTTTTGCTAAATGCTCTTCTAACGTGTCTGCCAGTGTTGATCTGGCTTCCAGGCCTTGTGAATTGCTTTTTAAATTAGCTAGCTTTGTCTTGGTGTGTTATCTGTGACCCAACATCTTTCTGTAATAAAAAGCTAGGTTGGATTTTACTCCAAAACATAAGGAACAACATACAGTTGTAGTGGTTATGCCTTTCTGCACATAGTGGTTCTTGAAGAGGACATTGATGGCTTCAGTCAGTGCATGAAGGCCTACAGTAAAGGGGTCCTATTATGGCATCTAATACCTATTTTAAACAGGCCTTGAATTGTTTTTGCTAAATAAATTAGAAATTCAGCCTCTGAGCCATGTCTTTACCTTCCCAGTTTCTAACCTCCTTCTCTATGTGGGAATCTGAGTGGGCGAGAGGCTATAATAATGAGGCTCTGTGCTGATTGGCTGCCTGACGCGAATGACGCGATACACTGCTATGAAGAAATGGCGGAAGCTCCGGCCGGTGGAGATAGTTGTGGGCGTGGTTTCATGCATCGCTCCTGTCGTGACGTCACGACAGGAGCAGAATCTGAACGGCTCGTAGAAGTCACATGACACTGCACGGCTCATCCGGGCGGCTGTACAGACACTGCAGAATTTGGTTGCTTTCCTCCTTCTCTGAGTTGGCAGGCTGAGGGGAGACCACTTTATATATGTTAAAGCAAGAAAAAACCTGTTTTTCATAATAGGTCCCCTTTAACATCTGAGACAACCTCCCACACAGTTGTCTAAAAGAAGTCATTCAGCGCCTCTTCAGATTGTAAGACCAATCAATCACTGCACAAACTGGTAATAATGGGCTGGAAATGCAAATTGGTTCACACACAGACAAGGCATGCACCAGGTTGTGGTCAGGTCTTCTCAGAGGAGGAAGGGTTGAGGAGATATATGTGTCCCTGGTATATAATAAAAGTGGTGTGTGAGAGTGTGTGTATGAATTGTGAATGAGCACATTGTAAGACAGTTTGTAGAGAGAGGCATTAATGATGTGCCATAAGAATGTAAACTATTTACTTAACTCTTTTATAGCTGTTTATTGAAACCTGATTTTCTTATATATATATATATATATATATATATATATATATATATATATATATATATATATATATATACACTGTATATACATACCACCGTGTCAAATAAATGTCTTGCCCTCTCATGCAGCTTTTAAGCT
Source organism: Cololabis saira (assembly GCF_033807715.1). Classification (NCBI taxonomy): domain Eukaryota; kingdom Metazoa; phylum Chordata; class Actinopteri; order Beloniformes; family Belonidae; genus Cololabis; species Cololabis saira. Next base: position 40,181,820 of record NC_084595.1, on the reverse strand, counting down.
GTCTTTTCCCCTAAATTCTCATCATCCATTATTGCTAATAAAAACCAAATTTATAGTTGCAACATATGCAATTCATCCATCCACCCATTGTCTAAACCCACTTCTTATTCAGGGTCACAGCCTGTCCTGGAGAGGGCTGATTGTGTGTTAGGGTTTTTTCTTTCTGTTCAGGTACTGTTCAGCTGCAGACTGCTGGTTGCAGAGCATGAGCCATCTCCTCACCTGTGCATTCTTCACCACCTGCAACCAATCTGCAATTCCACACGCTACCAGTTCTTCAGCTTTACCTGCACAGTCCGTCGCTCTGATCTCTGTCCTGGCTCATCCCAGCATCCTTGGTTTGCCGTCCTTTGCTTCTGTCCTCCATTCCTGGGTTGGATTCGGCCTGTGAACTTTATCCACCAGTGCGTCTTCCTGGACCCGTCATCATTTTATTGATTGTTTTTGTTTCTTTTATTTTGTATTAAGGACTCTTACGTGCATCTGAGTTCTGCCTTTTTGTCGGCGTGCTGCTGCATAACAGAGGCATTCTATACTACAGTATATGACTTTTAAATATTTGCTTGTATGTACAAAAGTGTTTGACTTTTTTTCTTCTCGATAAAGGTTCCATTGTAAAATCTGGTTTAGCTCGGCATATTTAGATAAAGATAGTTTGGCTTGTCGGATGAACAAGCAGTTGAACTCAAATCCTATTGTAACTTCCTTCATATGCAAATGTTTCAGTTTAAGTATTCAGTAGAAAAAAGATCCAATCACAAAAATTGCAGTGTCTTAGGAAACATGACATTGACTACTTTTGATACACCTACAAACTTTGCAAACTTCAGCCCACCCTCTGCTGAGCACAGGAATATCAGACTGCCAACGCTGCAGCACAGCTGACTTCTACGAGGAGAATCGGAGTAACATCAGGACAGAGAATGCCAGACAGATGAAAATACTGTGTTCCAGACTGCTCAGGAGATGTTGGTACTTTCCACAATCTTTTGAAAGAAGTGAATTGTCAATGCGCATGGCTGATCTTTGTATGCAACAGGATCCCAGTGTTCCACACCCTCAGAATCACTTTTAACTGTTAATATGCAGCGTACACTGTTTGTGCCACTTGTTTGGGCAGCACAATGGTTGATAGTGGGGACGAGGTGGGCCTATACCTCTAAAGAACAGAGATTTGCAGCAATCACTACCTCCACAGCCCCAGGAAGTGGGGGAGAACTGTAAAGCCTGATGCTGGAACACCTTTGACCTGGAGCCGGTTGCAGTGCACTGCTGCTGAGGAAATGCTCTCTGTGTGGACCAACCTGCACCGGAGACGGATCCCTGCGAGGGGATGCTCCTGCACTGGGTGGCCATCTATTACCCACTGCCTTTACCATTTCACTCTGCATTGTTTATCCAATCTGGGACAGTTTCAGAAAGGCTTTGCTCAGTGGCTGACACTCTAAAGGCTGAATTATGGTTCTGCGTTAAATCAACGCAGAGCCTACGTTGTAGGGTACGCGGCTACGCGGGAGTCTCTCCCTAGCCTACGCCGTAGCCTGACGTGCACCCATAAAATGTAACTACGCGTCGAGGCGACGCAGACCCAACGCAGACCAAGCCGGTTGTGATTGGTTAGCTTGGTAGCAACGCATTTCCGGTTCGGTTCTCTCTCATTGTTCACTGTGACCGGAAAAGCCGGAAGCTAAACAAACAATCAACTAGAGATGACGATAACAATAACATTGTTGTAATTCAGCCACATTGGAGGGTTTTCGAGCATGAATCGCCTTTTCTTTTCTCCGGAAAAGAACGCGACCCCCTAGCGCTCTGGGGGGGTATTGCACTGCGGCGAAATGGAGTGATGGGAGAAGTCCGAAGGGTTCACGACGGCGTCACGGCAACGGCATAGGCTCTGCGTTGGTTTAACGCAGAACCTTAAATCAGGCTTAACGAGGAGCTATGCTAACCCTTTTGGCAACACAACAACCACAAACTATAAACCCAATGCTGTCAGCTTGCATGTGGCTAAATTTGCTGCCGTTGAACAGAACGTTACATAAACAACAACATTTTGAGTTTAACTTGAAGCTAAGCTTGACATTGATCCTGATTTCATACATCAGACAATAAGCTAAGTAGCATCCGTGAAAGTACAAGAGCTGCGAGTGTTCAGCTTGAATGAGACATGCACGATGAGTTTCGAAAGACAATTTCTACCTTGGACACATAACATCGCTGTAAACCAACCAATCAGTGCGCGGATCATTCACACTGCCACCAACCAAGCAAGCACAGAGGCTGCTTAATTATTAATGAGCACACCAAAACAGCTTCTTCTGATCTGAGGGCCAACTACAGGAATTGCACGTAATTGCAAGTAAAATGCATGAAGGCAATTTTGGTCAAAATAATATAATATACTTTTTGCATGTGAAGACCTCAGAAAAATAATTAAAACAATCAATGAATGTAGTCCAAGAGGACATTTTAATTAAATGAATGTAATCAAGTGTAACATCATGATGCAGAAAGTTGGACCAGAGATGACATTGCATTTTTATTTTTTAAATCTCTATTCATCCAAGCTTAAATATTGTGTTATTCTTGTCACAAAGATAACAGCTGCACTGACTTTGCTTAATCTTTTAGGAAGTGTATTGATTATCTATTCATGCGGCCCCTGGTCATCACGGGCCTGAATGCACTTTCATTAGTTCCATACACAGTAGTTATGTCTTTCGTAAGAAGACAAGCACGTGATGGCGCTTTAAAAATTAATTAATTTAGTCTGTTGCTTTCAATCAAGGGGATGTTTTTTTACTTCCTCCATTTCATTCACTCGCTTTTATTTCCTTGATGCTTCATAACTACTTGGGCAAAACTAGCCGGTTTTTTGCGAAAATCTTGTTCACATTTTGCGAACAACTACACAGTCTGCAGTATTTGTAAAAAAAACAATGTGGCATTCTACTTCTGGTAAAAATTCCAGTATACCACTTAACAGTCGACTAATACTGCAGCACAAAATGCAATGTACAACCACAACAGATAGTGGTCACATCACTGAAAAATGGGAGCCAGCAAGACTCCATGCTATGATGTAGTTTTGCTTTCTATCAGGAATGAGCCTCAAATGCCCTAGTATACTACAGATTGCATCACCTTTACAGTAGCATGCCAAGTACTTAAGACAAAAGTTGGACACATGCAGTACATATTGCTTCACTACATACTATGAATGATTAATATGAGCTTTACATGTTAGGGTTAGACACCAAATTGGTTAGGGTGAAAAAGTTACAATTATTTGTTGAAAGGCTGCTACCGGGTTAAGGCATTCCATTTTGTAGGCTGATGAATTCATGCTATGAATGAGAATCATGATGTGGACTATTAGTGATGTGGCTGTGTTGTTTGAGACATCTCCGCAAGGCAAAAGGATGATGAAGGATGATGTTAGTGAACCCCTTATAGAAAGAAAAAACAAAAAAAAATAAAAACGGTTTAAGATCACAATATAGCTCCAGAACATTTTGAAATTTAGAGAATTTGGTCTTAGAAAAGTGTACATTTATAATTAAGTAAAATAAAGTAAGAAATGTATGTATAATTAATTTGTCCATCTCTGTCTGTTCATCCAGTTGTAAACGGTCTTTTTGCACTTGGAGTGCTTTTGAGGCCACAAACAAACTCTTGTTTAGGGCCACCGAAATCTTAAGACTGGCCCTGTTTAAATACAATCCCATCATGCTATTTCTTCAACATTCCCTATGCCTTTCACCCCTTTTTTTTCTGTTTTGTCTCTGACTGCATATGTGACTCAACTTGGTCCAAGCGTTTTTTCTCTCCGATAACATTAACACAAAAACAAAAACCAAGTTTGCTCTATAGTGAAAATACAAGTTGCTCCGATATGCAAATGACTTGAAAAATGAAAACATTCCTTATTACAACATGATCGTATTTGAAACACAATAATTAATGTGAAAGTTTAAACTTTAATGCTGAGGAACTTCACCGCTTCCAACCACACAACACAAGCTTAAACACACACACACACACACACACACACACACACACACACACACACACACACACACACACACACACACACACACACACACACACACACACATAGAATAACAAGATTCTTTACAGTTATAGAATAGAAATAAAATCTCTCCAGCAAGTCATGGGTTGGTCGTGGACCTGCAATAATTACTGAATGTGTTTTTGTTAGGTTGATTACTGTGTTCGGTATTTTATCTAAGTTTAAATTGTTGAGGTAAGTGGAGGCCTCATTTCCTAAATTGGAAGAACTGATTTATGTTTAATTTTTCTCAGCATCCAATACAATACACGTACCTCCTTACATGGGGTTAAGAACAAGGTTTTTTTTTTCTCCCTGCAGGTACATATTGCAGGCAGTGACTAGCCAATTGACTTTAGGATTACCTTCAAATTAATCTTTAGGCAGGTGGGATGCTGTCAAGTACTGTTTTGCAATGTGAATATTTATTATGCCATGTCATGTAGCTAATTTTCTGTGAAGCTCAGTCTCAAATACAATAAGTTTTAGTTTTAAAGTTGAAGAACAGCTGATCTGCAATGTAACCCTGCAAGTCTAGTATTTTCAGTCAAATATCCTACTGAAAACAACGCTGCATAGAACTTTGTAATTTATTTTTTTGAAAATATAGATCTCAAGTCACTGAACTAAAGAGAATTAAGCACTTACACACTGGAGAGAGCGGAGAAAAAGACAGAACGAGAAAAAAAGAACATTTAATTTTGAAATGGCTAAAGGCTCAGTGTTACAGACCATTACTCTTCAGCATTAGTTTAATTGGCATTAGAATATCGATTTTCAAATTGGAAAATGAGTTCAGACAGGTTGCACTACGTACAGTCAAGAGAAAGGTAAAGTAAAACGACTTCAACGTTCATGCTCCACACAGTATATGTACACTTATATGCATACATACTCAAAACCAATTCTCGATTTATATCACACATATGCCAACTAAAATAATGACAGAATTGTATTCACAATCACAGACCCTTTCATTAGGTATACCAGGTATTCTTAACAAAGTGGCTAGAGAGTGTAGTTTTCCCTCTTCATACAATGGCATCAGTTGGAGCGCTGCCTGGGACGGTTTTTTAATCGTGCTCCTGCCAATTTCTGAGCATTACCACACACAGTTAGACATTCTGAAAATTCACACAAGTTCAATCGATTCTATGTATTTTCCTGTTTACTAATGAATGTATTGAACTGCAACAGAGAATAATCTCCAGATCGGGGCTTTATAGTTTTCTTGTTGTCCCAAAATATTTGTTTTCATTTTTGTCTCAACTTCTTTGATTGTCAACTTGACTTTTTAAAGTCAAGTTCACTCCATGTCCTTTACAGTGGCAGCAGCGTACCAAATAGTGATGGAGGAGGTGAGGATGGACTCAATGATGGCCGTGTAGAACTGCACCATCATTTTCTTTGGCAGGTTGAACTTCTTCAGCTGCCGCAGGAAGTACATCCTCTGCTGAGCTTTTTTGATGAGGGAGGTGATGTTCAGCTCCCACTTGAGGTCCTGGGTTATGATGGTCCCCAGGAAGCAGTAATGGCCCTTTTCCACTAGTACCTACTCAGCGCGCTTCTACCCGCCACGCCCCCGTCTTGCGCTTTCCACTACTTTTTCTGTACCGAGGCTGCCGAGGTTCTAAGCATGCTGAGCCGGCCCTGTATCTGACGTCATCACATTACAGGCCACCGATTGGTCGGGGGGCGGGGCCGTCAGACGTTTGAATCAGGAAGCGGGAGTCAGCGCGAGAACGACTGGCGGCTCGCAGCGATTTTATTATACAGCGCAAACGTCTGTTTGATGATCCAACTCTGAGGTGCAGATGCTCATAAACCTGGCTGCTGACGAGAGAATAAAAAAAGGGATGTAGACGGGCGATAAGGAACGATCAGATCCCCCAGGAGCTCTGTTTTACTCTCAGCCGCTCGCGGCTCTACCTGATTTCTCATCTGCGCCGACACGAACAAAGGGGTTTGCGCAATCGAGTACGTCACAGCAGCTTCACCCCAACCCGCCCACTTCTCACCTGGGTGTGGAAAAACAAACAAGGCCAAAGCGGGTGGAGCCGGGACGAGGCGTGACGAGCCGTCCCAAGGCGAGTTGGGCTAAGTAGGTACTAGTGGAAAAGCGCCATAAGACTCCACAGTGTCTGCTGGGGAGTCACACAGGTTGATGGGGGCAGGTGGGGCTGCGTTCCTCCTGTAGTCCATTATCATCTCCACTGTCTTTAGAGCGTTGAGCCTTAGGTTGTTCCAACGGCACCAGGTCACCAGCTGGTCGACCTCCCACCTGTAGGCGGAGTCATCACCATCAGAGATGAGTCCAATGAGGGTGATGTCGTCCGCAAACTTCAGGAGCTTGACAGACTGATGACTGGAGGTGCAGCTGTTTGTGTACAGGGAGAAGAGTGGAGGAGAGAGAACGCAGCCTTGAGGGGATCCGGTGCTGATGGTCCGAGGGTCAGAGACATGTTTCCCCAGCTTCAGCCGCTGCTTCCTGTCAGACAGGAAGTCTGTGATCCACCTGCAGGTGGAGTCAGGCACGTTCAGCTGGGAGAGCTTGTCCTGGAGCAGAGATGGGATGATGGTGTAGAAAGCAGAGCTGAAGTCCACGAACAGGATTCTGGCGTAGGTTCCTGTGGAGTCCAGGTGCTGGAGGATGAAGTGCAGGGCCATGTTTAGAGCATCGTCTACAGACCTGCTGGCTCTGTAGGCGAACTGCAGGGGATCCAATAGTCTGTGATGGTCTTGAGGTGTGGCAGCACAAGGCGCTCAAAAGACTTCATGACCACAGAGGTCAGGGCGACGGGTCTGTAGTCGTTGAGTCCTGTGGTCCTTGGTTTTTGCAGGACAGGTATGATGGTGGAGGTTTTGAAGCAAGCAGGCACATGGCATGTCTCCAGTGAGGTGTTGAAGATGTATGTGAACACCGGAGACAGCTGATCGGCACAGTGCTTCAGGGTGGCTGGGGAGAGTCCGGTCCTGCTGTT